>NC_091741.1:100729873-101029873 GCF_043380555.1 Nothobranchius furzeri | reverse complement strand
ACGCGAGAGCAGGAAGTCGGGTAGCGTGCCGGCTGACACTCAAAAGTCATTGACAGAACGGCCAACATGCTCTCCGGGGATCCTTTAATCCCATCCCATTTCTCTGGGAGACTTAGATACGGCTCCACCACGTTAGGAGTGGCAGATGACTGTCGTTGGAGGGCTGAGGAGAGTTGGACTACCAGTTCGGTGACGGAATCGAGTTTGGATGCGAGGCGATCAGTAACAGCACGCAGCTGATTGTTCTCCACACGGAGTTGGGCGTTGTCCGCCTCCTGGCGTTCTACTCGGCTGAGCAGCTGCGCTACCTCAGCTCGCAGCTGTGCGATCTCCGCTGGGTCTACTCGGGACTCAGTCATCCTGTCAGGTTCGATGGGCTGAGCTGGAGTGGTTATGAGACCCAGGCACGGAGAGAATGGTGGATGGAGACCGATATGTGGCAGCGTGGGAAGTTCTCTTCCCGTATGGTTCGTAGAGTTAGTGTCTTAGGTCTTAGAATGGCTTGGCGTCTATCGTTAGATGATGACTGAGTGCCGGCTCCGCTGTGACAGGTCCTTAAATAGGCTCAGCGGGATGACGTCACCGGGAAGCGTCGGTGACAGGCATGCTGGGAACTGGAGTGCAGCGCCAGCCCAGCCCGCAGAGGAGGTTAAGAGGAGGAGTTCATGACATCGTTGAATTTACTCAGATTTGTTGTTATTTGGACCCAGAATTTGGGTGGAATATTTAACTCATCTGTTGGGTTAAAATGGAGGAACCTATCTTGCTGGGTTAAATTAACCACTGCTGGGTTGGTGCAATATTGCTCCAGCGGTTGAGTTAAAAAACAGCCCAAATTGGGTCATTTTTAACCCAACTTTACTAGTGAGTAAAAGTGTTTGAAAAGATGATAATCATTTCAGGAAGGGAAAAGACGTTCTAAACAAAATAAGTAATTCAAAATTCATAAAAGTGTACTTTGTCTAAAATGGTTATACTACAGGAAACAAAGAAATGCATAAGGAGGAGCCCTAATTAGTTTAAAGGTCAAGTAGAGGAATATAAGTGTGACTATGTCAACTAAAGTGTTTATACTCAGAAAACAACAAGAAAAAACAAAATAAACAAAATAAAAGACAAACGTAGAAGCTACTAGATGAACATGTAATCAGGTCATTCTCAAATTAATGTGACCATCAAAGAGCATTTGTTAGATCATCATGCTACTGGTCACATCTAAATAATTTTATGAAGAAAACCATTCTATATAGAGGAACTGTTGAGTGGAATACACTACCAGGTTGTGTTAGGGAAATCAGAGCTCTTTCAACAATAACTTTAAAACAAGGCTATTGTATTAAAATCATCTTCTGTTATTGTCTTATTCTTGCAGTTGTGATAGAACGAGAAGAAAGGTATTTTCAGATAGCTCTGCAAGTTATGGGGGATCTTGTAGATGGTATTGGTTGGCCACTAAAGCTTTTACAATTCTAATGTACTAATTATTACAGTTTTAATCATTTGTATTGTCAAATGTATTTTGAACATGGACCCCAGGAAGATTAGCAACCGCTGCTGTGGAAGCTAATTGGGATCCAAATAGCACAATAAACAATGTAGAACAAGTGTCAACTTATAATGCTCGTCTAGCAATAATAAAAACAAAACAATGATGAGTCAAGGGCAAGAGTGGCTCTCTTGGTGAAAAAGAAGGAGATAAGGAATGACAGCTGGCAGCAGAGGCACAATAAAGATTGGGCAAAACTACAGAAAATATAATATTAACCAATTAGGATGGGGTTCAGTATTAATTACATAAACAGTTCATTGAGAAACGAGATAGATTGGCTAACACAAGGTAGAGGTATTTACATAACTTCTACACTCTTCATAACTTTTAAGAACTAAATTCGACTATGCAGTTAATTTAGCATCTTCATATGGAAGTAACTGATCATAAATCAACGTCACTGAAGTCATGAACACTAAATCAAGGTTTAGGTAACTTCAGTCACAAATAGGGAGATCTGTTTAGAAGACCCATTTGTAAGGAAAGTTTCAAGGTTATAAATGGGCTTGACCCATGGCTCGAGTAATAGCCTTTGACCTCTAAGATATCTAATGTCATATGATAACAACATAATGGAAAAGAAAAAAAAACACGGTAATCTAGAAATCCATCTATCTGCAATAGATAATGTTTCTGATGATATTGCATAATCTCTAATGATATTGATTAACAATAGTATTTAAGAATCTGCTCGTGGGAGGGAGGTCATTCATAGATGATCATTTAAAAAGGCACAATCAGTACTTTTGAAAGTGTAGGACATCATACATTATCCCTTATGTCCTAATGATAAGGTAATTTAGATTAAAAAAACAAAACATTTATCATCACTCCTAAAAATCATCTTCTGTTATTGTCTTATTCTGTTCACTTAATCTCTAAACAGGGATTACACTCTGCTTGATATTATTTTGTTTACTCTCATAATCAAGTTTTATTGGTATTCAACAGACACACAAGCGTCAGACAGTCAGCAGTTTATCAAGAGCAATCAGCTAATTATCTTACTCGGAGAAATGTCAGTCCACACTCTGTGTGTGGATAGGTCAGCGCAGCCTATCCGTTGTTTGGGACAAGATAAGGAAACACTGAGGTTTTGGCACTCAATCACAGGAAGAAAAAAAACCAACTAAATCTTCAACATTTAAATTTCAAAAATGATACTAGCAAATGGCCAAATCACTCAGTAAGGCCAAATGAACATTCATCATCTAAATCCCATTTATACAATAAATTTAGGTGTGTAACAAAGATTTTGTTAGACTTCATCATGTTTTCTGAAAACCGAGTTATGAAATGAAGTAAAGATCATATTGTATGCCCCATCAATCAATCAAATATTTGGTCATTGACAAAAATGTACCATTTGATGTGTTCAGCAATAAGTCGATTCATTAATTGGTTTAAATTTTACCAATGTTAAATGTTTCAGTCAGAAACTACATAACTTTATTTCTCCTGATTCTAAAGTGTTCTAGAGTGTTCAAAATGCAGTTTTTGACTTCAACAGGTGCTGCATGCCAAATCTGCTGTTGCCTGGGCTCGATTGTCATTCGCTGAAATTCTGTTGTCTTGATTTTAAACGTCAAAGACAGAGATAAAAAAAAATTAGAGATAAAATGCTATTTGACAATAGTCACTAGTTTTGTTGGCTGGGATTACTGTTAACCCCATAGTAAATCTCCCAGTTCAAGAGGTTTCAACTAAAATATACACTCTTAGCTTCTATTTGGGCTCTCCTTTACTACCAAGTACTGATAAACATTCAATTTCTCAAATTGAGAGGATCCACTAAACCCCTTTCAGCCACTAACAGTGACACAGTTTATTGTTCAAATTATATTAAGTCACCAGGTACCAGGAATTAAATATTTGGTCAGTGCTTAACCCTTTGATGCATGAATAATGAAATCTTCAACCATGATTATTTAACAATGTTTTTCATTCATCCTAAGGTGTGAATGAAACACATTTCAACAAATATTTTTTGTGACATTTAATAATTTGCAAATAATCTTACTACATGTCCACCACAGTGGACAGCGTGTATTCTAAACTTGAAATATGTTGGCCTGACTAACTGAAGTCCAAATGGAGGGGCTCAAACACAATAAAGTCTTCAACAGTTGTGCTTAATAGCAAAAACCAATAAACCATGAAACCATATTGATAAAACACCGTCTCTTCTTTGGCATGAGGTCAGATTTAGGCTTACGAATCCGTCCTCCAACTGTGTCTCAACACAGCGGGACTCTCTTATCAGCCAACCAGTTTACAAGTCTGACCACCAACTTGAGCTGTGCGCAAATGAGTTGCAATATCCTTATTTCTACAAGAATAAGCAAGTCCAGACACTCTCTCACCCATTCGAACAACAGTTAAAGCAGACAACACCTAAGACAAACAAACAACAACAGATAACTAGAGTTGAGTTTCTATTCAAGGCAAAACGCTCAAAGGCCAGGCCAAAACAGAGTTGTGTTTATACTTCCAGCCAAAACGCTCAAAAACCAATTTAATCTCTTAGTTATCACACCGGTCTCTTCATTTATAACTTTATCACACCAGAGTTGCATTTATAATTTTGGTTAAAACGCTCAAAAACCAATTTAACCTCTGGTCAGCTAGGATTTCTCTCAGTACCACAAGTCAAAATGACAAAAAACAAACTTCAGGGCTTGGGTAGTTCGTGGAACTGCATTTCTTCCCAACGACGTCAAGACCCTCACACCGACCCACCAGCAAAACTCAGCGCTGGAGGAGATTTAGGTTGTCGACAGTCCTCCGGCGTCGGTTCTTGGCGCCACGAGGTGACGGGACCCCGGCTCGAAGGACCAAATTATGTCATGGATTTTATCAATATGTGTGTGTGAAATTTGTTCTCCGCATTTGACCCATCCCCTGGGGGAGCAGTGAGCTGCAGACACAGCCGTGCTCTGGGACCATTTGGTGGTTTAACCCCCCAATCCAACTCCTTAATGCCGAGTATCAAGCAGGGAGGCATTGGGTTCTCCATTTGGGTTCCAAGTGGTTATAGCTTAACTCTGACTGTTCAATCAGAGGATTAAAAACCCCACTCATATCACTGTGAGCCTGCTAGAAGGCACAGTAAATCTGAAAGCTAATTGGTTAATAAAAACAGCTTTCCTTCAAAATGGGGGGTATACGATGTGTGTCTACACATAATTTACTCTGTAGTGTAAGGCAATTTGGAGTCCTCTGACTCTGAAAGGCACTGTACAAGTGTAGGTCATTTATCATTTAATAATAAGGAATCCAAGTCGCACCCAACTACTCCTGGACAATGGGTCCCCTACTGTTGGGAGTCAATGGGACTGTAAAAGTCATTGTATGATCCCATTTTACATGTGCCATTTATTTTATTTGGTGTTCTACTCTAAAAACACATTTTAATGCCAAGAAAACATTTATTTTAGACAAGCGGCAATCACTTTAGGTTGTGTGAAAAGATGTAGAGAACTCAACTGTTTGTCTCACCAAATTTAAGTCATCAAACAAAACAAGGATTAAAAAAATGGTTGAGTTTAGCGAGCTTAACATCCTTCTTCCAGCACAACAGAAGAAGCATTAAACATGGAGAAAACCACCATAAATCTGCCCATGTGATAAGTAGCAGCTACGCCGGGGGAGAAGTGATGCTGTTGTGACGTCATTGAGGCGACTTGTGATTTGTTGCCTTTTTTAATTACATATTTTTACAAGCTAATAAATCTAAACCTACATGACAGACATAATCAAAACACATATAATTTAAATTGAAGTTCAACATATGTGTGATTAGAATGAAGCAGGTCAATCTGATGCTCTATTTCCAAAATTAGCTTTTAGCCTGCATTATTCAGAAAGGGAGTTTAGTCCCGCCTGTTGGCGTATCACTCAGATATTTACTCTTATTCTGTACAGTTTCAGCCACACGAGTTAGTTCACACTTTACATTCTTTCCCACAAGTCAAGCACATATTTAAAACCATGGTTACACTTGGGAAATATCAATACTCCCTGAGTATGACTTAAGCTTTTTCATCATTTGATGCCTTTGATTTTTAGGAGATACCTAGACATCCTGTTTTTCTAATAGCAATTCAAAAACACAGTGTTGTGTTGTCTGCCTTCAAAGCTCAGCTGGAATCAAAGCTAATGAGAGATGGCCTCTGTTCAAGTGGAACGGGAGCTGAACTGATCTCCTTTGACAAAAAAGACCATTAATGTTTTCTGACATGCATGTTGGCATGCAATTCTACATCTGTTTTGCACTTCCAAGTACGGTCTTTCAAAGGGAAAGACTGCCATACGAGTTTCCTAACTGACTTGAGTTTTAACTTGAAACAACAGACGAGTTTTTCAGGGTCATCTTGAAGAGTTCAATTTTCAACTTTTGGGGAGACATTCTGTTGACTGAGAAGAACTTTGGAACTTTCTGGATGACTGGTAATTGTATAGCACCTTCTAAGGTTCTACAACCCCCCAAGGTGCTTCACAACACAATCAAGGATCTACCCATTCACACACACATTTACACACTAGTGGTGATGAGCTAAAATGTAGCCACAGCTGCCCAGAGCTGCTGGGTTCCTACAGCCCCCCGATTACAACACTCTACCTCATCAGCTACTGCTGCCCCCAAGGTGTGTGTCGCCTTACATAAGGTGTGAAATTTACACCACATTTCAGAAAGAACGCTCTGCCAAATGTCAAATGCTGTTGCAGTAGTGTGATGGTGTGGGGCTGTGTGGTGCTTCAGGACCAGCAATTGTTTGAACCTTGAATTCTGTCATCTAGCAGAAAGTCCTGAAGAGTGCCAAACCACTAACCTTAAACAGAGCATTCATCCTGAAAACCCCTCCATTGTGGCTGAATCAAAGCAACTCTGCAAAGTAGAATGGTGAGACTCATCACCAGTTAACGTTTGACTACAGCTGAAGTTGTCTATTTATGGGGGTTTTCTGTCTGTTGAAATGTGTTCATCTGAAACTTAAATATGTTTGTGTTTTAGTTTTGTTCTTTTCCTCCCTGAATGAGTGCCTTTTATTGTCCTGCCTGTTTTACGGCAGTAAAACATTTCTAAACTCTTAGAGTTTAAGGATGATTTGGTGACCCATGAAATTCTTACTGCCAGGTCATTACAGCAACATTTCTGTTCTGCTTGACGCCACATTTGAAAGTGACACAAGTCCTGTGTGCTGATTATTTTGTGTTTCACCAGTTTCATAGCATTTTGTGGATAAAAAGGTGGGGGTAAAACATTTGCTCCAGATAAAAAAAGTCCAATATTTTGATATTAGAGTATATACAAGTATTTTCATTTAATCCTAATAGACCATAGATGTCTGACATTTACTATCCAGAAGTTGTTCTTTTTGGGCTGATGTGAACTTTTATTTCAAGGGTTTTTCCAAACACATATTTTACCACTGTTAATAACAATAATAATAATAATAATAATAATAATAATAATAATAATAATAATATAATAATATAATAATTATTATTATTATCATTATCATTATCATTATTATTATTATTATTATTATTATTATTATTATTTGGTTATGATGCTAAAGTAATATAACTCAAGTTAAAAGCAGGCTAAAACAAATCACTCTGTAGAATGTTGGGTCTTTTACTCCAACCTGAATGTATTTCCTTCATTCAGCTTTTTTTTTTGTTTGTTTTTTGTCCACAGTTTCTTAACTGAAACTGAATTTCACCTCCTAAAAGTCTGTTGCTATTTTTTTCCTATGTAACAGGGGAGCTGCTGCTTCACACAGGGCTAGATTACTTTAGCAGTTTTTCATTATTAAACAAATTCATCATTTACTCAAAATGTTATTCTTAAATTGAAGTTAGTTACTGATCTGGGACATTTAGGTGTCAAACAAAAGCAAAAACGGAAGAAATCCGAAAGGGGCCCATACTTTTTCTAACCACCGGAAATTCCATCTGCTGCAGCACCCTGACATCTTCCTCTTTGGTGAAAATTAAATATTTGATGTGTTGAAACGAGGATTACAACACTGAGGATTAGGATTAACCAGCTAAGCTGCCCTAATCACTGCATGTTAAACATCACTGGTGAGTGTGTTCAGGTGAGGTCCTCTGTTAATAGTCATTTCAACTCAAATGGTGAAACCGCCAAAAGGAAACCCACATTAAGCTTCATCTGGAGAGAAATGGTAACATTGGGATTGTGCTTAATTTAACTATTTATCACTTGCAGCTGCATCATTGTGCACTGTCACCAGCATGAACAGCTCAAAATGTGTGTGTGTGTGTGTTCTAGTTAGGGTTCAGTTACTGAATAAAAAGCTGTAGGCCTTTTTATGTGTTGGACAGAAGTCTAGAAGAATGAGATAAAGAGGTCCTGGTGAGTTTTTTAATCCTAAAAGAAAGTCGGTACCTTCAATCCCCGGGCTTGATTTCTATTATGTCTGTTACCCCATTATCTGACACAGATTACGAAAATGTATAGATGGATTATTTCTGAGTACATGTTGCATAGTCACCGATCACTTCAAGAGATGCAGATGAAACTAGGAAATGAGAATATGATGCAAAAGTCTATTAATTTCAGTAGTCCAGTTTAGGCTGAGATACCATCTAAAGGCTCAGGAACCCTTTGCAGGTGTTTCAGATTAATTGTCTGATTAGAGTGTGACACTTTGAGTCTAGAATATTGAACCTTTTCACAATATTCTAATTGTCTGAGAGTTTTGAATGTGGGGTTTCCATAAACTGTAATCCATAATCATCCCAGTTTGAACAGATTAAGGCTGAACTATCTGGCTTTGAATGAAATGAGTCTGTCTCATAATTAGTTTCACCATTTAAGAATTAATTCATTCATTAATGAACTTGTGCACCAGATTCTGCATTTCCGAGTTTTTCCTGTATACCTGTGAAACAAAATTACCTGATCAGCCAATCACATGGCAACAGCTGAAGCCTTTGGACGTGGTGAGGACTACTTGCTGAAGTGAGATTGAAAACAGCATGTTGGATACAGACGAGCTGGTCTGTGTTTCAGAAACTGCTGATCTACTGGGATTTTCACCCACATCCATTGCTTGGGCTCACAGAAATGGGTCCGACATAATAAGCAGAGAGCAGTTGTCAGCTGCAAATAGTAAACCAAAGCAGAGAGATTGCAAAAATGTTTCCTGGTCTGATGAGTCTCAGTTTCAGCTGCATCATTCAGATGGTCGGGTCAGAAATTCGTGTCACCAACGTGAAAGCATGGATCCATCCTGGCTGTATGGTTCAGGATGCTGCTGGTGGTGGGTGTTCTTATCCCACTTAGGACCCTATGTTGCTTCCACATCTGGGTCAGCCCTGTCCAGTCCGGGGAGATTGTGTTCACATCTGGGTAATCTGTGCTCAGTTATAACCGATTTTACCTGCTCTCTGGCAGTCAGCTTGGTGCGGAGTTTACCCAACCCACCCACTGATTGGCCAGCTGAAGTTAACGCCTACCTACAAAGGGAACCTCTGATTGGTGGCTAGAATCAGCCAGTGCGCTTCAGTGCATGCCTGATTCATTATCAGTCTGGATGCTGCTCAGACTTGCTGCTCAAGTTGTGGGAGCACAAGGATTATGAGAGGAACCGATGGCAGCACCGCTGCTCAGTGAAAGCAAGCAGTGTGCTCCAAAAGCAACACGACCCACGACCGCTTTTGTTTACTCACACCACAAACTTCTTCATGTGTCATTTGTCCCGCTTACGTGTTTGGAGAAATTCACGTTCCTCAGAAGGCTGTGTGAATAAAACCTGGCCTCATGGAGTCGGGCTGACCCAACCTGATCCGGCTTTATTCTCAAGTGGTTTCCATAGAATAACACGCAGTCAGAAAACATACAAATATACCTCGTTGGCTGCGTGCTGCCAAAAGGAATTAAACCAATGTTCTTCTTTTCCGTTTCTTCCGGCTCGTCTACCGGCCAAAGTCCATGCTTATCTGCCATTAATCCCGAAGCGAAACTCGTAACAGTTTCCTCCAGTTCTTCCTTCCACCGACAAACCCACAGCTTGCAACCGACTTCCGTTGGCTCATCTATTCATCCGTTAGCTGATAGCACCCTCTAGAGGTGGCATGTTAGACTACACATAATAGAACTTCAACAGTGAACTATATGGAACACAATGTGAGACTATATGCGGCAGTTACAGTAGCTTTAGACACATCTGGGTGGAGCGCCATAGCCTATGAGTATTGTTGCTGACCATGTCTCTCCTTTCATCAACACAACGGATACATCCAGGGGCGGATTTAGACAAAAATTCAGGCCGGGTATTTTGAAACCATCCCAGACTACCACTCAATTTACGCTAAACACCAAAAGTGAGTCAAGTTGGGTGCCTACTGATGTAAAAGTGTAAAACAACTAAATTAGAGCTTCAAATGCCCTGATTATTTCCTCTACAGTATAAATATTTGTCTTCTGCTGCTGTAATTTCTAATTATTTTGCATAAACAGAAATTCTATTTAATTCTGTTTAATGTGCCTCTTGCACATGGTTCTCCTCCTTACATGGACAAGCATCATCATACATTGGTGATCGTCTTAGTCCCTACACCCCCAGCAGGTCCCTGATGTCCAGTGACCAAAGCCTACTGGTTGTGTAGCGCACCAGGCTAAAGACCAAAGGTGGCAGATCATCTGCTGCTGTGGCCCCCAGACTCAGGAACTCTCTCCCCCTCAGCCTGAGATCAGTGTGGACTAAATGGTCTCCTTTAAACTCACCTGTTCAGGCTGGTTTTGGTGTGACCTTCATCACCACCCTCCCCGTTTTCTGCTCTTACCTATTCTGCCATTCCCGGGACCCACTGATTTCCCTCTTTCCCGTTCTTTTTCTCTCTCCCTTTGCTTACTTTTTAAATCATCATTTAAACGTTTTTTTTTTCATTTTAAACATGTTTTTAATCAATCATTGAAATCATTTTTTTATATTTTAATTTAACTTATTTATTTTTTTGTTTGTTTTTGTGAAGCACCTCAATTTTTTTCTTGAGAGGCATTGGATAACAGATCTCTTTCTTTCTTTCTTTCTTTCTTTCTTTCTTTCTTTCTTTCTTTCTTTCTTTCTTTCTTTCTTTCTTTCTTTCTTTCTTTCTTTCTTTCTTTCTTTCTTTCTTTCTTTCACATTAGATGGAATAGGCCAGATACCAGTGGCGGACTGGTAATCGGGAGAAACGGGACATTTCCTGGTGGCCTGGCCGTTAATCTGGCCCGCTCAGTGATTGCCGACAGTCATGACTGCATGATATCTAAATGAACAATCTGTCATCCAGATCATCAAGGCATCTTCTCTCCTGAGACTCATGCAAACAGAGCAAACTGGGCACAGACACCCCAGCCCTCCTGGCAAAGTTCTGCAGACACCCCCCACCCCAGAGCATGCTACCGCAACAGTGCACCTTTGGCTGCAGAGGCAAAATGGACCAATGTGGTCCAGGAAAGTTTAAACTGGATTGAAAAAGAAGAACACTCTGGCCACAGATGCATGTTCAGGCTGGCCTGTACGTGATCATGTTGGTAGAACCAGTTTAAGGTGGAGTTTTGGGGCCATGCTGTATTATCGTGCAGTGCCCAATGCTGCATGTGCAGGGTAGATTGGGGAGGGAGAAACAGTGGCTGTCAGGAATGTATAATGATGATCAGGTTCTGAGGATTAGATCATCAGACTCATATTCTTTAGGGACAGAGAGCAGTGCTTTGGGCCGGTACCAGTACCGCCTCCACTTAAATATAACCTTTCAGCCAGCCCTTTTTTCTAGGGTACAGTGCGTACCGGTAAATTTTCCAGGTTTTCATTAGTCAAAATATCAGAGATTTCAGAAAACATATCTGTCATCAAATCAGTCATCTACTGTCTGGCACGTGCTCCCTCTGGAATTAATAAAGTATCTTTGAATTTGAATTGAACTGAATGAAAGGCTGCATTTTGGGCAATAGGCACATCAGTTCCGCGAGGCACACCGTGCGTCACCATCAGCTCAGACAGAGAAAAAAAAACGTTTTCCCACACTGTGCACATTCTTGCAATGTAAGACAGCAGCAGCAGCTGACCAACCAGTGATTCAATGCTCCGACAGGCAGGTAGATGATGAGGAGACATTTCTAAACTGAAATATAGATTGTGAGCAAATACAAGAAATGAAACATCAAAAGAAGAGCATGCTTTACTTACAAGTGGACATTCTCACACCCAAAGCAGCCAAAACTGACGCGGGGTGACCAAACATTTGTTTCCGATGCATTGGGAGTCCCAAAGCATCGGCAATTGACACGTTGTGCCAGAACGTCACTTTCCAACGCCACATAGTAAAACAGAGATTTACCGAATTGTGACCTTTACCCTCTTGTAGGGGCTGCATGACTTAATTTTTTTTAAGTCGACAGTCAAGTAGTGAAAATCGAGTCGACTTTGACTAGTCGTTGATGACGTCATACACCTGAAGCGATGGGGGGTCGGTCGGTTGGTTCGCTGGAGTTTTTGACAATTAAAATTGTGCCCATATTTTCAAAGTAAAACACATCTCTTTTAACAGCAGAAGTTTCTGCATTTATACTGCTCCGCTTCAGCTCTCTCCCCCCTCCCCCTGCGCAGTGGCCGCAAACTCACTGATGCGCCTGCAGCCTCTTAGAGTTCCTGCTGCTCTAAACATTAAAATAATTATTTCATTTTCTGTTCCTCACTTCTGATTACCTTCAGCGGTGTCTGTTTGTTTCAACCACCAGCTAAAAAAACTAACTTGTTTTATTTGACTATTTTTCTGTCCTGCCTGTTTATTATCTTCCTGCATCTCCTCTCAATCCTAAAGAAAAATGCTACCTGGGTTCATATGTATTCACCTCATGAGTTACCTTTGAACTGCAGTTCTAAAAGATCTACCGACCGCAAAAACAGCGGAGTGTGCGCTGCTCGCCGGCCGCATCAGTGAGGTGCATCACCGGAGGACAAAACAGATGATACGCCCCGCTCCACAGCAGCGAAACGCATAAGGCACAAATAAAAGACAGAAAACATAAAAGGAAATGTGGCGACATGAACGATCGCATGTTAAATTTGTTTTTGAGGTGGCGACACCTAATTTGATAATGTTACTGCGGCCGTGCTCAGGACGCAGATGTCTGGAGCGCGTCAACGATCAGAGCTTTGCATGCGCGAGCTGGTTAAGGTTAGGATGAGGGTGAGGGGAAGGTTAAATTGCAAGAGGGTAAACGTCACAATTTGGTTAAATTTCCGTTTTACCGTGGGTGTCAGTACTGACGCTCTGACACAGTGCGTCGCCTCCGCCTCCCGACGCGCAGGAGCTCGTCACCTGCTGTCTTTTCGGAGGACTGCATCTTGTCGCTCATTATCACGTGACAGCGACTAGTCGATGACAGGCATAAAAAGTCACTACAGAGCAGTGAAGTCGACTAGTTCATACAACCCCTACCCTCTTGCAATGCAACCTTTCCCTCACCCCCATCCTAAACTTAACCCACTTGCACTGCAAAACTTTGTTTCTAGTTGTATCACCCGTCTCAAACCCAGTTAACGAGAAATTTAGAACGAGAAACTGGGTGAAGGTTAGGATGACAGTGAGGGGAAGATTAAATAGCAAGAGGTTAGAGGCTAAATGTTGGTGAAATATGCGTTTTTCCACGGGCTTCAGAAACCGACGCTCTGGCACAGCATGTCACCTCCCGACGCATTGGGAGCCCCAACACATCGGGAACAAACGCTTGGTCACCCATTGTCAGTTTTAGCCACTTCAGGTGTGAGAACGTGCTGAAAAAATACTACTTTGTAGTCATAAATATCCAGCTGCTGCTGACCGTGTTCATCACACCCACCGGTCATTGGGAGTACCAGGTCATGCCCTTTGGGCTGTGTTTTTCAATACTTTATTAACGATGTCCTCCGCGATATGCTGGGCCGGTGGGTGTTTGCCTACCTGGATGACATCCTGACTTACTCCAAGACCGAGGCTGAACACCTCCACCATGTCCGTGCCGTCCTCACCCGGCTCCTGGACAATAACCTGTTCTGTAAACCTAAGAAATGCTCCTTCCACCAGTGGACCGTCTTACTCCTGGGCTTCATGATTTCAGATCAGGGCATAACCATGGACTTTCAGAAGGTACGGGTGGTCGCGGACTGGCCCCTTACGACGAGACTGAAACAGCTACAGAGCTTTCTGGGTTTCTGTAACTTTTACCGCCGTTTTATAAGTAACTTCAGCACCATAGTTGCGCCTCTCACTTCTCTCACCCGACCAAGCCCACCGTTTCGCCTAATGCCTGACGCCATTCAGGCCTTCCTCCATCTGGTCACCTGGTTCACTACAGCCCCCTTCCTCCCCCATCCAGATATTACTGAACGCTTAGTGGTCGAGGTCGATGCCTCGGACGTCGGCGCGGGGGCAATTCTATCCCAAGTCGGGCACGACGACAGACTCCATCCCTGCACCTACTTCTCTAGGAAGTTCTCCACTATCCAGCAGAAGTACTGCTGGCCATCAAATGGGCGCTGGAAGAATGGAGACAGTGGCTTCTGGGCACCACCGAGCCTTTCACAATCTGGACGGACCACCAGAATCTTACTCACATCTGCTCCACCAAGCAGCTTAACCCTCGCCAAGCCCACTGGGCCCTCTTCTTCGAGCCCTATGATTTCCATCTCGCCTACCGCCCCAGAGCAAAGAATCAGAAAGCTGATGCCCTCTGCCGCCAATTCTCACACTCCTTGCCCACGTCCAAGCCTGCACCGATTCTACCAGAACACAGATTCCTGGCATCCCCTGAGGTGGCCGTTGGAGGAGGCTATCCAGCACACCCTCCGGGATGACCCCACACCTCTGCAGACACCAGCGAATCGTCTCTACATCCCTACATCCTGCTGCTGCGAGGCGGTCTCCTGGGCCCACACGTCATGGATGTCTGGTCATTCGGGGCTCTCCCGGACTCTGAAGTTCCTCCAGCAGGCCTTCTGGTGGCCATGCATGGCGAACGATGTCAAGGAATACGCTAGTGCCTGTGACATCTGCGCCTGCTCCAAGACACCCAGCCAGGCCCCTGCCGGGGTCCTCAGACCACTCCCAATGCCCAGCTGTTCCTGGTTCCACGTGTGCCTGGATTTCGTCACAGGGCTTCCGCCCATCAACATCCTCAACACGGTCCTCACTGTCACAGACCGGTTCGGCCCGATGCACTGCTGAACTGTTCCTGGAACACGTGGTGTGCCTCCACGGCTTCCCTGTTGGCATGGTTTCCAACCAGGGCCCTCAGTTTACGGCCCGGTTCTGGAAGGCTTTTTGTCACCTAATGGGAGCCTCGGTCAATTTTTCCTCAAGCTATCACCCGCAGACAATGGACCTACAGAGAGGGTTAACCAACAGCTGGGTCGGTATCTCTGGTGCTTCGTCTCTGCTCAACCCTCGCAGTGGCCAAAATACCTCATTTGGGCGGAGTTGTCACAAAATCTACAAACCTCCTCGACCACTTACATGTCGCCTTTCGAGGTCTGCTATGGCTACCAGCCCCCGTTCTTCCACCAGGAGCCCAAGGTTAACATCCCTGCCGCACAGTCCCTCGTGAGGCATTGCAAGAACGCCTGGATCAAGGCACAAGCTTCCATCACCCGGGCCAATGCCCGCTACGCCCACCTCCACCGACACCGTCCTGGTCCCTCCTATGCACCTGGAGATACGGTCTGGGGGTCCACCATGGGCCTCCGCCTCTGTGCCGGATCCAAAAAGCTCACTCCCCGGTTCCTCGGGCCCTATACTGTGCAGAATGTGATTAGCCCAGTCTCGTACCGGCTGCGGTTGCCGGCAGATCTCCGAATTCATCCCACTTTCTACACGTCCTTGCTCAAGCCCCATGTGGATTCTCCCCTCTTACCGCCTCCGGCGCCTCCGCCTTCCTCGACGGTGAGCCCATCTACAACGTCCAATGTGTCCTGGACGCCTGTACCCTGGCTCGGGGATGCCTATACCTTGTCGACTGGGCTGACTACGGCCCCGAGGAACGCTCCTGGGAACCTGCCCGCTCCATCCTGGACCCTTCCCTGATCTCAGACTTTTGGGACCGCTGGGGTCACCCTGGGACTCAGACGCTTGGGGATTGCTAGATTAAACCGCAAGCTGACGATAAACCAACGCTAGAACTTCCGCGTTTGTGAAGCCACGCTCGCTACAGCTCAACTCCTTGTATCTAGCCGACCAGTCTGACAGTAGGTGTGTCTAACCCTAGTGTTAGAATTATTCATTATCTAACCGGTTACATTTTTGTCAAACTGAAGCAAAAATGTGTCAAACCCTAAAAAAATAAAGCTATCAGAAATGTATATTGGCCACCGACTGATGTGCTTTAGTAAAAGTGGCACTAGCTTCATCCCTATATCCCCATATTGGCCGACCTCCATTTGTATCATAATGATTTTACGGATATGGTGAGATAGACTGATGCTGCAGAGACAAAATCAGGCGCTTTGATGGCTTTGTAGTCCAAATTTTGGATAGTGTTGAGCCATAGCTCTTAGATATCTGCTCTGGTGATGGAGAAGTGCATAATGCCTTTTGACAGCTATGAAATAAAGCAAGCCAAACTCTGCTGTGAGCAAGTATTTATCTATAAAGCCTTACATTTTGATGGCACAAACATTTAAAAAATGATGACAAGCACTCTTTCTTCCATCTTAAACAAAATATAATTTCATGCTGGATTAACTACATATTGACCAGAAGTGAGAAAAGAATATTCTTTGTGCACAATTGAACCCTGCAGGCTTAGAGATGTTCATCAATTCACTGTGTTTCAACACAATGTCAAAGGAGAAGCGAGGGAAGCAAAGAAATGAAGGAAAGTGAAACTGATTTTGACTTGTGACCCGAGGGCTGTCGCATCCTTAATCTGGAGACATTACTTCTGACATTGCAGTCTACACTGCAGCACACATCAGTGATTAAATTCCACTACTTTACATTTTAATTGCTTATTACCATGTTGGTTCGATATGCTGAAAAGACTTATAGGTCTATGATAGCGAGACATCCCTACTTAAGCTCCATTATAAAGGCACAGAGCTCCAACCGGGACATTAACTGACACCAGCAATCATTCAGCCACACATCAACTCAGCACATCACATATTGCTGTTCCTTTGTCTTTCCAGCGAAAGGAAGCTTGTTTTTGTTCTTCGACAGACTAAAAAGTATTTAAGAATAACACTGAAATTATTCAGTTTGGAAATGCTCCATGTGAAATTCTTGCCACATTCAACAAGGATGATAAATGTCATTTGTAATGGGAACAGACAAGCCCATTCATCTAGAACCTAAAACAAATGATTTCATTTACACTAGTTAGCATTAACTCTAAATTCAGATTATGGAAGATTAGAGAAATTAGCCTATCATTCAATTTAATTAACTTGATGAGAAGCTAAACTGTGTTTTAAACTTTGGAATCAGTCCCACCCAAACATATTAACTTTATTCAAACAGCTGAATTAGAAAATAAACTACTTGTTTTTATAACTTTTTTGCTTACAGTTACGTCTGTTATTTTATTTATATGGGTTGAGCCGAATACTCATTTCAGACAAGGATCAACCAGACTGAAATTCCTCAAACAGATCCTTAGTGTTTAAACGCTCACATACTTGATTGGCCACTATTTTCTTCACATTGTCTTCACATTCGGACTTTATTGCAAATGTAAAAATGTCTAAAAATAAATAGCTCCTCAACTTAAAATACCTGGCAGGAGTCTATTTTGCCTCAGCCCCCAAAATGACTTGATGCCTCCCTGGGCGTGGGACCTAGTTTTGAAGGTCATCTGAATTGTATCAAATATATAAATATGACATGCTGATAAATTATTGCTTTATAAAGGTAAAACATGTAGTGGGACAAATCTACTGACATTTTATGCTTCAAGAGCTTTTTTTTTGTTTTCTTGGTTTTTATTTTCCTATTTTCCTGTCGTGTCTGTCTCTGATCTTCCTGCATCTCCTCTCAGTTCCCCAGAAAAAAACTGCTGACTGCTTCCTTCTGTTTCACCTCATGAGTTACTTTTTAACAAAGCAGATCAAATGGATCTATTGATCGCAACAATAGCTGAGTGTGCGCCGTGCTGCCCAGACACGCTTGTGAGGGGAAGTCAATGGACCACAGGTGATGAGCGCTGCAGCGGCAGAGCGCGTCTATCCACATCAGGCTGGAATAAAAGACAAAAATGACTAGAGAGAATATGAACGGACATTTACGAGTGTGTATTAATCACATTATTTGGTTGTCGCCACTTTAGGAATGTTACTGTGGCTGTGTGCAGGACGCAGCCAACTGACTGGAGTGCATGACTGATCAGTGGTATGGCGCTCTCTGCGTCTCCACTCAAAAGATTACCCGCTATGCCGAGAGTCCATAAATAATATAATATAGGTAAGACACTGGATCGTTTTTCAGGCTCCCTCTGGGTGTGTAAGTTGAGGGATTCAGGGGAGCCCGACAACCTTTTAGGAGAGAAGGAGTTCCCATTAGCTCTCCTGTAACTCTGTATCCAAGTCCAGTTCGGTAAGTAATGCCCAATCCCGATCAAGTCTGTAACCACATGATCAAGACAGATTTCCGATAACGTGATCAGATCAGGACATCCCCACTACAAATCAGACATTGGCACATAACATATGTAACATCACCACATGATCTCCTCCCCCCTAGCGAAGCTGCTACTTGCCGCATGGCCAGATTTATGGTAGTTCTTTCCTCCTGTGTGAAGGATTTGAAGTTTGCTGAACGTACAGCCATTTTCCCTCATTCTGTGCAGGTACTCATCCCAAATGTGTTATTCGTACCTGAAATTGCATTAGTGGGAGTTACAAATGATATTCTCATGGCCTCAGATAAGAATCTTGTGTCTGTTCTAGTCTTGTTAGATCTCAGTGCTGCCTTTGACACAGTTGATCACAATGTTCTTTTAGAATGGCTTGAACATGTTGTAGGGATCAAAGGAACAGCACTAGGCTGGTTTAAATCCTACCTGTCTGATAGATTTCATTTTGTAAATGTACATGACAAGTCTTCATACTCCAGAGTTACTTGTGGAGTACCACAGGGTTCAATGCTTGGACCAATTCTTTTTACTATATATATGCTTCCAATTGGTAAAATCATTAGAGAGCATGGGGTAAACTTCCGCTGTTATGCTGACGATACTCAGTTATATCTACCCATTAACCCTGATGAACCTAATCAGTTAGTTAGATTACAGGCTTGCCTTGAAGACATACAAAAATGGATGACTCAAAACTTTACTGCTTTTAAATCAAGACAAAACTGAAGTTCTCATCTCTGGACCAGAAATTCAGAAAAGGAAATTGCTTAGTCAATCACCTGACCTGAATGGCATTAAAGTAGTCTCTGAGAACAAAGTAAGGAACCTTGGTATTATCTTTGACCAGGACATGTCATTCAAATCCCACGTTAAACAGGTTTGTAGGATTTCCTTTTTCCACCTTCGGAATATTGCTAAGATTAGAAGCATACTTTCCAGGAGTGATGCTGAAAAACTAGTTCATGCATTTATTACATCAAGACTGGATTACTTTAATTCATTACTCTCAGGAAGTCCACAGAATGTAGTTAAAACTCTTCAGCTTGTCCAAAATGCTGCAGCTAGAGTTCTGATGAGAATTAAAAAGAGAGATCATATCTCTCCTGTCTTAGCTTCCCTACACTGGCTACCTGTTAAATTCAAAATAGATTTTAAGATCCTCCTTCTCACATATAAAGCTCTTAATAATCAAGCTCCATCATACATCAGTAATCTGATTGTTCCATACGTTCCTAACTGAGCACATTAACTTTAACTTTATTTTTTCTCTAAGTGTTTTTCTCCTCAGAAGAAGCTACAATGGTGTTTGGCTGAGCTGTGGTGGCCTCATGGAGGGGGCCATCGGCTTGAACACTGTTGCTAACTACTTAAACATTCTCCCTCTCCTGATAATAACATTTTACTTTCTTTGACATTGAATGTGCTACTACTAGTTTACCCGGTTTATTATAGATTCACTAGGATAAATACAATAAAGTTTATCTCTCACCATATAGAATATTTACTAAGAAATCACAATGTAACCATAGAAATGCTACTCGGTATATATGTTGTGTGTGAGCGTGGGTGGGCTGGTGTTGGTGTATGCATGTGTCTGCTCTGTCTTCTCAATCCCCAGTGAGTCGTGGTGGATGGCTGCTTATGCTGAGCCAGAATCCTCTAGAGGTTTCTTCCTGTTAAAAGGGAGTTTTCCTCTCCACTGTTGCTACATGCTTGCTTAGTATGATGATTGCTGTAAAAACCCTGACACTGGTCAGTGACTTGATGCAATTTGCTGGGTTCCTTATATAGGAAACTTTTTTCTGACTGGCTTAATGAACTGACCTGTATTGGAATGCTTACTATGTGAAGTGCCTTGAGACGACTCTTGTCATGATTTGGCGCTATATAAATAAACTTGAATTGAATTAAATTGAAAATCAGTAATGATAACGATTTTAGGCCATATTGCCCAGTCCTATTGGTTACCAAGACATTACATTTCCTTATTCTTTACTTTTGTCTTTGGTCTTTTCAGTCAGTAGTCTTAACTCTTTATAGAGCAATCATTGTAAGTAGTTAGATTTTTTAAATTTCCAACCCCAGGCGGTTATTGTGGTACATAAGTAAAGTGTATTTCTGTTGTTACAATTTTCAAAAATATGCATTTTCATGCAGAAAATCTGAGAAAACAAAGTGATCTAATATGGACGTCGGCCCTGTTCTGGGAAAAGAAATTACCAAAATAAAATGAAATAACATGAACAAGTGAAATGAACATTGTTTTTTTAACAGTATAGATAATTATAAGACACTTTAGAATAATCTAGCTAGTTTTAGAACATCATATCACTGTTTAAAAATAAAGACTATCACAATTATTAAACAACATAGAATATTTTTATAAAAACAGATTACTGTGGGATATTTTTGAAAAGTTATTGTACATTAGACACTATTTCTGATCAAATATTGATATTTAGAATATTTTATATTTAAGGATCTGCCTCAGTGCCATATTTCTCCTGTTCATCATCATCATCATCATCATCATCATCATCATCATCGTCACTGATGGTGAGATTGCTTGGTGCAATAACTGCCTCCTCCATTTTTCAGAGAAATCTTAGTTTAAAACTAAAAAATATATTCAATATCATAATTGTTTTTATTATTGTTACCCTCATGTCTGAAAAACAACATATTTTACCTACAAATATTCATAATTTCTTTACTTGTTCAGGGCGTGTGTTCAAACATGGCAGATTTGAGATTTCAACAACTTCGTTGAGTTTAACATTTACAACACATATATCCTTATTTAGCACAACTACAACCTTGTGATATGTGAGTTTCATAAACCTAGCATAGCTAGTTTTAGAGATCTGACCGTAAACACGAGAGGAGACTGGTTTTCAGACAGTTTCCTGGCTGTGCAGACACACCAATATTTGGTGAGTTGTGGCCCCACATTGGTTGGTTGAATAGTGACTAGCTTGATCTGTGATGATTGTTTAAGGTAAAATCCTGAAATTCTGAGTTTGTGAAAAGGCACACCTACATCATTTATGATGTGAGTGGAAGTGTCTAAATACACACACACACACACACACACACACACGCACACACACACACACACACACACACATATATATGTGTGTGTGTGTGTGTGTGTGTGTCTAAATAGCCTCTGCTCCCACTTCAAATCAATCTCTCTGGGCTCCTTTGATCAGTTCCATTACATAGCAATGATGGGGGATCATAGATATTGTCGTGCGGGATGATGTGGGTGTTGGGGTGGAGGGTCTGAGTTTGGAGTATCCGGACATTCCCTGGAGGTGGGCTCACTGGGGGTGTCTGGGACAGGAGGTGCTTGGGTTGCCTTGGGGGGTGGACTACTGGCGATTGTGAGTGGGGCCCCTTGGGGGCCTTGGCAGAGGTCATGGGTCGCTGCCTGGCAGCTGCATTGCCCCTGGGTGGGTCTGGGTGGGGGCCTGGGGGCTCGGGGTGTGGGGGTGGCCGGCCCCATGTGGGGATCTGGGCGGGGCCTTGGGGGTCAGGTCCTGACATGTATGCTGCCGGTGAGAAGGCGGAAACGTGTGGCAGGCCTGGCCCAGGCTCAGGGGCCTCAGGTAGACCATGGCTACTCTGCTGTCCCATCACAGGGGAGGGGGATGTCCAGGAGGGGGAGGACCAAATCTTACCTGGATGTAGAGCCCCGCACAGGCCTAAAATCTGAGCCCGTGTCCAGCCCGGCCCGAGGGGGTGGAGCCCCAGCCCGACCCGGTCCAAAAAGGTCTTCAGGATTCTCTGGCCCGACCCGAGCCCGACTTTTTTTTAACCTTTCATAATGTTTTAGCGTGATAGAATGCTCAGCATTCTAATTATCTGTGAGAAGCGTTCTGCAGTAAAAAGAAAAAAGAAAGAAAAACAGCATCAATGCAGTTTTTTTTTCTAACAGAGCGTATTTTTCGAGTGGCAGATGAAATTTACGAACACTATATTAATTGGATGCGTTTGTAAATTTTAACTGCTCTGAAACTGCGCTCTTATGCAATTAGAAAAAAAAAGCAGCATTCTAATTTTCTAACTGCAGCGCGCATTTTCAGAGTGGCAGATTAAATAAACGCCCCCAATATAGCGTTTGTAATCTGCCACTCTGAAAATGCGCTCTCCAGTTAGAAAAAAAAACAGCAATGAATGCTGTATTTTTTTACTGCAGAGCGAATTTAATCACAGAAAAATAGAATGCTGCCGTTTTCATGAGAATAAACGAATGGTTTCTGACATATCAAAGTGGACATAAAATGGCATATTAGAATAGGGGCACATGTTTCAATCAGCAGTTTGAGAATTCGTTTATATAGGCGCATTTATAAACCACACAGGCCTTAACTGAGCTAACGGGTGCGTGAGAAGCAGGCAGGTGCGGCTGCATTCAAGTGTTTCAGTTTTTTTTATGAATTTGATTAAAAATAAAGGCGCCCGGCCCGGCCCGTGTCCGAGGTAATTACACAGTCATTAGCCCGAAGCTCGGCCCTCGGGCCGACCCGCGGGCCTAGGGCTCCAGTGCAGGGCTCTACCTGGATGTCCTATGTCTTATATGTTCTGGAAGTTGTGCAAATGCAGGGATGGGAGTAAATATTCTGCTGGGGTGGGGCTGGGTTGGTGCCCTTGGACTCCGTGAGGCCCTGTGATGCTGTTGCTATGGGCCCTAGCAAGATGGGCTGGAGTCTCCATGCCCTGGGTGGCATTTTGGCAACAGAGGTGCCTATTGGGGCCAGTGGGGGAGGTGGCTCCCTGGAGGGCTTAAGAAATATATCAATGTCATGAATATTATTGCAAAATTATTAAGATCAATCAAAGTTGGCTGCAAACCGTAGACTATATGCTGGTCTTTGGGGAGTATAATGAAAGCTAAGAAAAGTTTCTTCCGAAGGATTTTTAGTAAATAGAGCAAGAGGCTCTTCTAAGCAGCTGTGAGAACAAATCAGGCTGATAGCACTGCTGTGCATTCTCTCACAATTATTTCTGAATGGAATCTGAATTGATGTCTTCATTGTTGACGTGTTTCATTTTGTGTTCCTCTGCATTGGGTAGTCACACAAGAGAGTGCTGATGGCTTGAAATCTTGCAGACATCAAGCATAGTAACTGATCCTAAGCTGTGATGGCACCACAAGAAGGGAAAAAATAAAGCCAATTAGCACACCTCGACCATCAGGCCGAACAATCTCAATGATCACCAGCTGCTGCCTGTTAGTGTGTACACCTGCCTCGCTAAAGTCTCCTGCATGGTGTAAGTCACAGCAGCGGGCCAGGGCTCAGTGCCATCAGATTGTTTCTTGTTATCCTTACATTTCTGTTGAGATGACAGGCGGGACACATGGGCCAGATGGCCGGAGGTAAGATCCTTAGGAGTTCACAAAGCCACTTCCAGAACTGTTATACAGTGACAGTGAAAGAGCATACCAATTAGAACCTGACCAAATGTCCATTCATCAGTACTTTATACCTGACTCATTAAACCATTACTCCTAGTTTAAGCCTATTTGTTTAAGCCTATTTACATGAGATGGATAAGGCTTAAGTTTATTTTGTAAATATTGGCCTTTTGTGGTATTTTAAGATACTTCTCTCAATATTGAGTTTTGATCTTGTTTGGACCAAGAAGACCTCAGCTGGATTGATGCAAACCTGGAAAACCTCCAGTGTGACTGACTCAGCCACATTCTTAGAACCAGTGTTGGGTAAGTTCATTTTAAATACAAACTAGTTCAAAGTTCAGTTCCAAAAACAAATTAGTTCACATATATATATACATATATATATATATATATATATATATATATATATATATTTATATATATATGCAGAAGCGAGACTCCTGCATCTTCAATCTGAATAAAGTTCATGGTCCTGAAAGTTCATAAATGGCTTCACAATTTATATGTTGAAATAATTAAATGTGTTGAATGAACAAGATGCTTTAATATATCAGTATAGTCATACACATTATAAGAAGATTTTTATTAATGTTTAAGATTCACTTCACATAAATGTTTAAACATTCTCATTCACACAAAGAGTTAACCACTCTGAGTATCTGACTGAAGGCGTGACGTTCTGAGGTATTTTGATAATGCCTTGAAACGTGTCAGATTCTGATTTGCCAAATTTATCAATAATGTGATTTGATAAAACAAGAATTACTTCCTGATTCAATTCAGTTTCTAGCTGACTCCCGATCCGGCCAAATCAGGATTTTGAAACCATCCTCCTTTTGACATCAGGTCAAAGCCTCTCTGCAACGCTTGTGAGGGATAACGTACAACAGCTCTTTTAAGAGCCACCGAAAAGCCTCAGATGCAAAACAAGCATTCCAGCTTCCTGTGTGACTCTGTGACCGGTGTTTTCAGGTTTGGTTATTTCCAGGTTCATTCCAGTTAATTCCATACTCGGGAACTTCATCTTCCAAAAAGAAATAACAAACTGGAACACCAAAAATACTAACAAGTTCACGAATGATCGTTCAGTGAATGCGTTCAGGCACATTACTGCTTAGAACTCACCGTTGGCATGTATCGTAACTAGGCTAAACAATAAAACTCAGATATTAAAGTTGAAAGGAACCAAATTCCCCCAGTGGTTGGTTGAAGTCCCGCCCTCTTCATGTAAACAACAGAGATTTTTCTGACTAAAAATAAAACACACACCTAAAATCATATTTTTCAGTTGTTTAATTGTTTACATACTGTAAGTCTTACTTTGCTGCTGCACGTTCAAATATTCATTGTTCTAACACATTTTGCGGTAATTTATTATTTGATGCTTGGGGGTCAGTAAGTCCTCACTAAATGCACCTAATTATATACTGTTTATTAGGTTTATAGTCCCATCAGTTGTAATAAAAACTGTTAAAGGCTGAGTCCTGTTCCTAACCAACAAAAGCTCCTCAAAAGAGTAAAATCTCCTTTTTAACATGGACGTAATGGCTTACATGTTTTATCTGCTCAGAAGATTGATGTAGCTATAATTTTAAAAGGATCTAAGTTAACTTGCAGTGCACTGGCGTGAAAACATTTTCCTCTTAGATGAATTAATAATACAGAACCTACACAGAAATTCCTTTTACTGTTTTGGGCTCCAGAGACACAAGACAGCTTTCTTTGACAAATGAAGGAAATTATTGCCATCTACCTGACCCAGGTCAAACTCATCACCAGAGCTCTACATTGATCAAAAGGGGAGCTGAATGCTAATGACAGTGTCCTTGACTCTCTCACATGGGAATAGCTTATCTGTCCTAAGATCATTTAAAATAAACTTGACAACCCAGCTGCCAACTATTTTTGCATTTCTTGTTTTTGAAGGAGTTTTTTCTCTACTTTTACATATTTTAGAAGTTAATTGTGCAGTATTTAACATGTAGAGCAGGCGTGGGGAACCCTGGGTATGGGGACAGGAAGTGTTTTGCTCCACTACAAAACACAGTGTGGCAGGTGAAAGCGATTTTACTAAGGCTGTAAGTGAGCTGGCACTGATGCGATACTGTGACAAAATTCATTTTCCTTCCTCCAACTGCAAATCCCAATGCGTCGTCAGAATGACATGATGGGATGTCCGTTGGCGCTGCACCAAGCATTCACATTTCACTGCATCCAAATCTTCACCCTATTGCTGGTTGGAACTTCCCCCTCGCCTGGGCCCCCAACCAACACATTCTCAGACCAAATTCAATTCAATTGAATTCAAAAATACTTTATTAATCCCAGAGGGAAATTGATTGCTGTAGTAGCTCAGAATAATAATAACAATCAAGTCATCAAAGAGTTGTTGTATATTACAATGGCTGTTGGCAGGAAGGATCTCCAGTAGCGGTCAGGTTTGCAGCGAAACTGAAGAAACCTCTGACTGAAGACACTCTTCTGTTGTCTGACAGTCTTGTGAAGAGAATGCTCAGGGTTGTCCATCATTTTCTTGATTCTCTGGAGAATCCTTCTTTGCATTATCTCCTCCAGTGGTTCCACAGTCGTTCCCAGAACAGAACCAGCCTTTTTATTAGGCTGTTGAGCCTTTTCAGGTCCCTGCTTCTGATGCTGCTACCCCAACAGACAATGGCTGAAGAGATTACACTCTTAACAACAGACTTGTAGAAGATGTGCAGCATCTTGCTACAGACATTGAAGGACCTAAACGTCCTCAAGAAGTGCAGTCTGCTGTGTCCCTTCTTGTAAACATCTTCGCTGTTCTTTCTCCAGTCTGTTGTCCAGGTGAACTGTATTTGTATTCCTCAACCACCTCCACTTCTTCTCCCATGATGGAAACAGTGTTTGACTCCACCCTGTTTCATCTGATGTCTAAAATCATCTCCTTTGTTTTTTTCACGTTCAAGGTCAGATGATTGTTTCCACACCATGCCACAAAGCGCTCCACCAGCTCTCTATACTCAGCTTCCTGTCCATCTCTGATACACCCAACAACTGAAGAGTCATCTGGGTATTTATGCAGATGACAGGTCTCTGATTTGTACTGGAAGTCTGAGGTGTACAGGGTGAAAAGGAATGGTGAGAGTACAGTCCCCTGTGGTGCTTGAGTGGGACAGAAAGGCTTGGTCACTGTGAGTGGATGGTTAGAGGTAGAAAGAGGGTGAAGCCTGGGGCACACAGAAGACAACCCCCAGACAGAAGACAAAATAAATGGATTATACACTGAAAAATACAAACACAACACTTTTGTATTTGCTCCCATTTTTCATGAACTGAACTCAAACATCTGAAAATGTGTCTATATGTCTACAAAACACCCATGCCTCTCAAATACTGTTCTGAAATTTGTCTGCATGTGCGTTAGTGAGCACTTTTCCTTTGCCAAGATATTCCATCCCACCTCACAGGTGTGGCATATCAAGGGGCTGATTACTAGACAGCATGAATAATGTGCAGGTGTGCCTTAGACTGCCCACAATAAAAGGCCACCCTGACATGTGCACACTTTTGCTTTACCAGTCAGTATCTGGTGTGGCCACCATTTGCCTCACGCAGGGCAACACATCTCCATTGCATAGAGTTGATCAGGTTGTTGATCGTGGCCTGTGGACTATTGGCCCTCTCCTCTTCTTTTAACAATCTCTTTGACATTCTGAAGAGCACCGGAATGTCTGTTTTCATCTTTGGCCCGATCCCCACAGTTTCTCGTGGATGTGTAAGTTTTAGCCATCTGCTCTCTATCCACTCCTGGCTTCAGTCTGTTTGCAGCTCCCACAGTTTTGATTTCTTCAATAATTTTAACCTGTTTTGGAACCATTTCTCCTTTTTCAGGCAAGATGGTATTCACCCTAACCAACATGGCTCAAGCATGCTAACCGCCAACATCCGGTATGATGTGCAGTCCCATAGATATATATCTATGGTGGATTCCCATCCACAGGCATGACGGTTTACATCCCAGTCATCTTCACCTTCTTCAGCCTTTGCTCAAAAATATTTCTTTGGGGTGGAATGTCCCTTTAAAAATGCCCTCAGCGAACCAAAAGGTCTGTTTCAGTCAGTAAAGCAGATGTTCTTATAATTTGTCACTCCAAAAATAAGCTGCATTTTTTCCATTAATTTATAAAGTCACAAATATTTCTTTTATTATTTTAATGAAGTGTGTTTTTTATGTATTTTTAGGCTTTTTCTGCATACAGTTTATATAAGACTCAAAAGGGCCAACTTTTGTGCATCATTGTATATTCTACAAGGACATGACTTCACCCGACTGGACTGCACACAGGCAGGCCCACTCAGCATACTCCCCTTGAAGACCACATGATGCCCTTGATCTGGGTTGTGTTTTCTGTTTTTTAAGGAATGCCCATCTCTGAAGAACCACTCAGAGGATTCTCAGTGCAGAAGATCAACGAAGCATGTGATATCTCCCCAAGGTGTTTTGCCAGAGAGCTATTAATAGGTTCAAGGGACATCCTCCATCCCCCATCCACAAACCCTCCCAACAACTTACGCCCCGTTCACTATGAGCACAGATGGGTGCACCTCTCTGCTGGCATCCCAGTTCAAGGGGAGGTAGTCAGTGAGCCATGATGTTGTGTTTATATTATCGAAGGGCTAGCCCGGTCAGACACATTAGGTTGCTTTCACACAGAAGATAGAGATGTGTCTCTTTTAGAATTTAGAGAGGCTGCTGGTAATAGTGAAATTCTGCACTGTTGAATTGAACACAAATATGTTGATTCAGTTGAAATTGTGTTATTTAAGCATAATAATATGTAAATGTTTCATTGTGCTGTGCATCTAGCACCACTCAGACTACAACATGGCTGTCCAACAAAACCTCATAGCTTTGGTATCTTTTTTAGTTAAGTTGATTGACTGGTAGGATGCTAGATCTGCCCAAAGTTCAACATTAGCACCTGTGGGAGTTTGAAATTGAAATAAATCAATCAAAAGCAGCACAGATTTTCAGCACAGGCCCAGCTCATTTCAGTCAAGCCAGTATTTTTTTAAGCTGCAATTGTTGATTGTTGAACTATGAGGTAGCATTGCCACAAAACTGATGTTGGGCCTCACTCAGCATTACTAAATAGATCACACCACAAACGGCTTTTCAGACCCATGGCGGGTTTCTGGAATCCTTCTCACTTTATTGTTAGTGAGTCATAAAGAGTGAGAACTGTGAGGTCACTTTACGAAACATTCACTGTAACCTTTAAGTAGTAATTACATGATATGCCCCATGTGATCTTGCCATATACCGGTATAAAAAACTAATTGCAACCGGATGGTAGCATTTCACTGTATAGCATCTCAGTATTTGCTTGCAAATTGTAGTCTTCAATAAATCATCTCCAACGGTGACGTACCAGTGATTTAATGACTATATAGAGACTGTATCTGTATGAGAATCATGAGATCTACTGTAGACTTACTTGTGTTGCTCAGTTGCTCTTTAACTAGTTTATCATGATTCATCTGAAACACAAAAAGATTTCTACTAAAAACACAGCTAAGACATAATCGCTGGACAGTAAACTGCATTTTGAAGACTTCACTTTGGAAGTTCTCATTGAATAAAGAAGCTAATGCCTAGATCAACTTAAAAACTAAACAAAACGCTGACACAGTAAAACCAGTCCAGTATCAAAAGCTTCATAGCACGTGTTCATTTGAAGAGCCAATTGCAGGTACATTTTTTTTTATTCATAGAAAATGCAGTCCAATAAATACTATTTGAAATGCGTATTGCAGATATTTTGTTTTAAAACACTGTACATAACGGCAGAGTTTTTAGAGTAAAAATTGGCCTCAGCAAAGCTTCTTCCCACTACCCAAGCTCTGAGAGTGGGTAGTTTTAGGGTAGAGAGGTCATGTCATCGAGTCAGTGTGTGTGTTTACTAGTTTTGGATTGTGTTCATTTTTATAAACTGTAGTCTGTGAAGGCGGTACCAACTCCAGCCTGTCTGGACATCAAGTCCATGGGTTTCCAGATAAAAGAAACAACGCCTCTGTGTCTGAGGGTGTTTTGTGCAGCTGAAAAGACGGACTTCTGTAGCCCACATCGGTCGGTATCAGGATAGGGAGGTCTGCTCTGGCCTCCAGAGACCCGTGGTGGGGATTAAAAAATGAAATGCAGATTTCTGGAGGTCAGATCAACTCCAGAACCAGGCCAGAACCGACCACATGAAGAGACGCGCGGCTCAGTGGGCCAGTGGAGCTGGTTTCTGGGTTCGAACCAGATCTGAACCGCTGCAGACCTCCAGGAGAGGATCATGTGCAGCTTTTAGAAATACCAGCTCAACTGGTTCTCTGGTTTCTGCATCGGATCCAGCTGACAGAAGCCCACATGAGCTCCAGAACTGGATGATAGGCGTCTCTCTCCCTCTCTCTAAGCGCTAAACTACGTTACGTGAACGGATATTAACGAGTATGAGGCAACTGACAGACGTTCATTAGTATTAATATTATATTCATTGACTGATACTATTTTAATTATCTGGTACATGAAAGTAATCTGTACAATATTGTGATGTTAGCACACAAATTTAAGCTAGCATCGTTAACTCACCTGCTGCTCACCCGCTGTTCTCCTCTATCTCTCTGCTTTGGCTGATGGTTTCTCCCTCTGCTTTGTCTCTGCTCTCTGGGGCCTGCAGATAAATTTATGGTTCTGGTCCATCGTAAGTAGAATTATAAACATTTAATGTTCCCTCTGTCTCAGAGCCGGCATTAGAATCCATATTTTGCTCGGTACTAAGCTAACAGGACTCCATCTGTTGGCGTCACTTGGTTTGGCCCAAAAAATAAATCAATAATTCTCACAAAATGTCTCTAATCGCCTGAATAATTTATGTATGAGTAAAATGATTTTTAAATGTTTAAATTAGTTTCTATTGTGTTTATCTAAACATTGGTTCTTAGGAGTCTCTAGCCTGCAGTCTGCTCTTTAGCGCTTCCTATTGGGGAAAAATACATCACTGTCGCTTGACTTATAAAGAAAATGAACTTTTTTCTATAAATGTGTTGGTTTAATGGTTTAGGAAATTGATCAGAAAAGAAACAAACACACACAAGACAAAGTCAATATAAATTAACATTTAACCCACTAATAAAAAATAAAAATAAAAAAAAGAAAAGAAATGTCTTTTTTTGTTTGATAACAGCTCATTTTCACCAGTCTGTTGTCCACCCTGGGGACAACTGTTTATTCCAGAAGGTATTAAAAATACAATCTTGCTCTGCATCAGCGCTTCTTCATCATTTGGTAATTTCATTTTTTTCCTCTGTTTTCAAGGATAATAATCCAGGTAAAGATAATTATGACATTCCAGCATTGTATCACAGATTGTCTTAGAAAATCAAACAAATGTAAAAATAAAACTGATAAAAAGGGAAGTTTCTTTTATATTTACTTTAATGAAGGAAAACTTCCTTTAATAATTTTGTAAAATTTACAATGTGTTTGCAGAGTTAGACCTCCTATGTGTGTTATTTGCTACAACAAATATGTGTTTATACGTTTAGTATCTGTTGTGTGATATTACTACTTGCAATAAGGAACAGCTCCAGTTGTGTGGCTCACATCCACTACTACACACACTTCCTTTTGCTGTCAGCAGAGCTACATCAGTCACTGCCTTTAATCCATTGATCCCAACAAGATAGCTATTTAAATGTTTTGTACTTTTTGAAATTTAAATCTAAAGTGCAAACATGAGAAAATCTGTCGGGAAATAAAACAAGAACAAGCAGAGGAAGTAAGAGTATTATTCACTGCTGCCCTGTGGCCTTTTCCCCATCGAACACCACAGCATTTGTGTTCTCTGACTGCAGCACTGAGTTTGCATGCCACCATGACCCACGCAGCTTTACAAACTTATCTACGGCACAGTGAGGTCAGGCCATTTGAAAGCTTTTTAGCATCTTTTGAATGTCTTGCTGCTACAGTCAAACAGAAAGGACCTTCGCAGCAGAAATAGATTATGTGCTGCTAATCGTCACCTTATTGAAGCCTTGCAGTCATGGCTGTTTGAGATCCGTTTATTTTCAGCAACAAAACAAATGTCGTCTGGTGGCATCTAATTAGTCTGTGAGATTTCTGTTTGTACCAATGTCTTTTGGCTGAATTGATATAGTTTATAAGGCGCCAATATTCAAGTACTATATTACAGAACAGAACAACAAAAATGAGGCATTAAATTCACAAATTTACCACCTGTTATTTATGAAATATAAATGGTATTTCTACCTGTTAAAACATTAATTGTAATAATAATAATGCTAAATAAAGTCGTGACTGATATGTTAAACTCAATAGATTTAGATTTGAATTAAAATATTTTCATTATAAGTATTAAAACGTAACTGTACTTTGATTCTTGTTATTTAATTTAAACTGTTATTTTGGGCTCAGTGTGGTGAATTTTAGCTGTTATGTCTTTGTTATAGATCATATTTTAATGAACTTTCCATCATTTCAATTAATGTTTTTCTTTTTTCATTAAATGTTGTATTAACTCTCTTTCTTTATATTAACCTGTGTGCATTTAGTCTAAAACAATAATAAATCACCTACCACTGCGCTGTGGGCAGTGTACAGTAGGTTGAATTTGTCAGGTGGTCCATTAAACCGAAGATGAAGAAGGATTTTAACACTGGAAGGTTTAGCCAAGGCACTATTTTCTACAGGCAATGTACACATTAGTCTAAATGATGCATGTGTCCGTGTTAAATGCCAACCAGAATATCTCACCTAGAGGCTTTAGTCTGTTTAAAGACAATGTAAATACCTGAGTCAAGTTTAATGATGCTCAAAATGTTTGTTTCCCCACTATCGTGTTTGAGTAGTTACACATGTAGGTACATCCGTCATCACAGCACAGCGATGCTCAACAGCAAAAAGAATGGTTTGTGTCTTTAAAACAGCCACATGTCATCCTTTCTTTTGCCAAAGTTCTTTCTTTAAATCTAATTTAGCTTGAGTGTTGTTTTCTTAACTACAGCAGTCTGGGCAGACGTGCAAGTCAAGCTGCAACTTGACTGGCTGAAGGACAGAGGAACCGCACGCTTGAGTGAGCAATCATTTTCAGGAAGTAGCTGTGGTCGGTGTAGTGATGCCAAGTCAAGGTTAAAGAACAGATAAATTGTGAGTTCTCGGTTGAAAATAACAGACATTCCCTCCAGCCAGTCAATACATCACTGTAATGATATTATCTTTGTGTTAAATTGGCGGGTAGTTAGGATACATAGTCAGAATGTCCTCCTCCCCAAACCCACCAGGGTGATTTGTTCATGCAGGGAAATTAAAAATGGAGATTTTATGTGAAGAATGTGTGCCCTCTCTCCTGCTGTCCAGGGTATGCTCAAGGTAGGAGATCGCGTTAACGTGAAGGTTTAGGATAAAAGTAGCAAAGCAACAAACTTTGTGAAAACCAAAACTTATGTCATTCTAAAAACATCTGGCTGAGGAAAAATACAACATCTGATGACACAGCTTCTAAAGGAGATGACTCTGCACATCCAAAGAGCACCGAGCAGCAACATTAAGAGTTTTACACCCATCAGGAGAATAGAGGGGAACTTCTACATTAAGTGCCTGAAAGTTCATTTATTTACAGTGTGGCACCAGTGTTATCGGATCTTTATGCGCTGACACCTGCTGTGCAGAAAACACAAAAGCTGCAGGCGAGACATGCAGGCTGATGAGGAAACAGATGCATCAGGCTTTCAGGAGAACTCCTCTAAGATAGACTTCAGACATGGGCACATCACCACTAAAGTTACAATTAAAATGTCCACTGACAAGAAAATGACACAAACCATTTTGTTTATTTCATAATGATGTAGGCATGCATAGTGAGTCAGGGGTAGATATGAGGGGCAGGGTTGTGTGCTTGTGTTGAAATCAAACTGTGCCCTTGGTCTTTGCATGAGCAATCTACTTGCACAGACATTATCTGAATACTAATAATACATTATGGTTAGCCCAGGGACCACAATGAGAAGTGTCTCCTTGGCGAGGTCAGCATGCATGATAATGAAAACCTGTGAATCAATAATTTAGTATACTATTAACATAATAAACCTAGAAATATGTTAAAATTCCTATATTGAACCCCAGCAGATGATCACCATGGAGATCAAGGTTGACCTAATCTGTCAATGAAAATCTTTTAGTGTTGAAAATGTTAGCATTGTATCCTTTACCTGAAGTCCATTTCCATCTGTGTGATTGCTCATATTGTTGCTGCATGTAAATCAGTTTGCTCATGCTGCTTCAGTCTTTTCATTCTCTACATGGTGGATAACAGATGATGCAATTGCTATCATACTAACATCATCCTTTAGTTTAGTTACCAAACATAAATATTTTCTTAGTAGAATGTTTTTCCAGATGTTTATGCTTTGTACAACTTCTCAGGTCAAGTGCTTTCTGAGTCAAATCCCAATTTCAAAAGCATTGTTATTCTCCCTTCTTTCTTTTTCTGGATCAATAAGTAGAGGTAATAAGCTTGAATATGTTTACAGAGTTCTATTTAGAAAACAATAATCGCTGTCTGACGATCAATTTAGTCTCCAGTAATTATCAAGCAGCCTCAGAGTTACTAAATATGATCTAACAGCGGCAGCCTCGTGCAATATGAGCTAAACAACTCATAATACATAAGTGGGATTAAAGATATTGAAACAAAAAAAAAGGATGGAAACATTAAAGGGTCAAAAAGGTCTAACTTTTCTAACCTGCTTTCTCTTGTTCAGGCTTGTAGGGGGTAGGGGTTGTATGAACTAGTCGACCTCACTGCTCTGTAGTGACTTTTTATGCCTGTCATCGACTAGTCGCTGTCACGTGATAATGAGCGACAAGATGCAGTCTGCGGAAAAGACAGCAAGTGACGAGCTCCTGCGCGTCGGGATCGAGGCGGAGGTGACGTGCTGTGCCAGAGCGTCGGTACTGACACCCGCCGTAAAACGGACGTTTGACCAAATTGTGACCTTTACCCTCTTGCAATTTAACCTTCCCCTCACCCCCATCCTAACCTTAACCAGCTTGCGCATGCAAAGCTCTGATCGTTGACACGCTCCAGATATCTGCGTCCTGAGCACGGCCACAGTAACATTATCAAATCAGGTGTCACCACTCAAAAACAAATGTAACGTGATCGTTCATGTCGGCTCATTTCCTTTTATGTTTTCTGTCTTTTATTTTTGCCTGATGCACACCGCTGCTGTGGAGCGGGCCGCATCATCTGTTTTGTCCTCCGGTGACGCACCTCGCTGATGCAGCCGGCGAGCAGCGCACACTCCGCTGTTTTTGCTGCCGGTAGTTCTTTTAGAACTGCAGTTCAAAGGTAATTCATAAGGTGAATATCTATGAACCCAGGAAGCAGTTTTTCTTTAGGATTGAGAGGAGATGCAGGAAGATAATAAACAGGCAGGACAGAAAAATAGTCAAATAAAAACAAATTCGTTTTTGTACCTGGTGGTTGCAACAAACAGACACCACTGAAGGTAATCAGAAGTGAGGAGCAGAAAATGAAATAATTATTTTAATGTTTAGAGCAGCAGAAACTCTGAGAGGCTGCAGGCGCATCAGTGAGTTTGCGGCCGCTGTGCAGGGGGAAGGGGGAGAGGGCTGAAGCAGGATGCAGAAACTACCGTTGTTAAAAGAGATGTGTTTAACTTTGAAAATGTGGACGCAATTTTAATTGTCAAAAACTCCAGCGTTCCAGCCCCCCACCCCGGCCGCTTCAGGTGTATGACGTCATTGAAGTCGACTCGATTTTCATTACTTGACTGTCGACTTTAGAAAAAATTAAGTCATTCAACCCCTAGTAGGGGGTGGAGCCTATGTAATCAAATAAGATACAGACTGTCATCATTTATTTTTCATCACATTTTATTGAAAGGTAATATATGTACCTCTAATATCACAAAGAAATAATCTAAAAACATTCTAATGTATCAATCATGTTGGAAGGAAGGCTACTTGAATCAGATTTCCTTCTCAGATGGCTGGGAGTTGTCCATTTGTATCCTTTCAAAAAACTTAAGGAGGAACGTAGTCACTGTTTACAATCTGCAAACCCATCAGGTTGATGGGTCTGAGCTGATCTAACGCTGCAGTCAGTGACTTGATGCAATTTGCTGGGTTCCTTATATAGGAAACATTATTTCTGATTGGCTTAATGAACTGACCTGAATTGGAATTTTTATTATGTGAAGTGCCTTGAGACGACTCTTGTCGTGATTTGGCGCTATATAAATAAACTTGAATTGAATTGAATTGAATTGCAGAACCAGCATTTGTAATTTGACAATGATGGGCAAAAAGCTCCAGAGTTGTTTAAAGAACTGAAGCCAGTAAACAGGAGTATAAAAGAAAATTATCTTTTATATAAATGCCTCTCAAGATAAAAACCACGAGGCTGTTCTCAAAAACAAGAAATTAAAAAATAAAAAAGATTTTTTCAATGATTTACAACATGTTTAATATAGTAAATAATTGAAATTGTGATTAAAAAATGTAAGGAAAGGAGAGAGAGAAAATGAATGGGAAAGAGGGAAATTGGTGGATCCTGTCAGAGCTATTTTTAGCTTTGTGGGGGCCCTATGCAAGATGCTGTTCCAGGGCCCCTATTTTGCCAAACTACAGTTGAACCACCATACATTAGATTATTTATAAATGCACCACAAATGATCACAAATCAGTACAATCAAAATAGGCTTTTACGGTACTGTCATGATAACCTCTCATAATAAAAGTAAACATCTCAAGTTAAGTAAAGCAAGATTGTTAAAAACCAGAAAGCACGGTGGAGGTCTACACTCACAGACATATACAGAGACGTTGCAAATGTAGGTATTGCAGTGTGTTAAAAACATTTACTGAGAAAAGTTTATCCTGCCTAAAATGTTTTATTTTGTAATTAAGTTGATTATTTCTATCTTTGTTTTTCATTTTCTATAAATGCCATAACCAGTCCATACCTTTATATTTCTTTCTGCCTGCTGACATAACATTTTTTAAATATTAAATCGGACATTACTCCTTACTCAAATAGCCTTTTTGTCAAATACCTTTATACTCATACTTGAGTACTTGTTTGGGCAGCTACCTTTTAGTTTTACTTGAGTAAAGAGCTTTACATTTTAAAAACCTAACTGGAAACTATCATAGATGTTATTGTTCCTGATTTAACATAACGCATGTCCAAGATGGCGCCGACTGTTGCGGCACGCCGTCTGTTGCTTGTAATTGTGGTTTTAGCATTTTTTTGAGTCACTTTTTAGCTTTTTCTGATCCCATTTTTAAATATGATCGACTCACCCTTCTTGATCTTCGGTTGAGCCCTGGACTCGGGCTACATGATGCTAAGTTCAGGCTGACGTTTGGTCACCTGTTTGACAAGGTCCCGGCGTTCCTGCTGGCTGTGCCGGACCGAGTGGGGCGAAACCCGAGGTGGCGGAGACGGCGTGGAAAACGTGGTGGCGTCCGGGTTAGGATAAGGGCCCTTCGGCGAGAAAACAGCGATGGTCGTTTCCTCCAGGACGTACCCCTCTGTGATTTCTCGCCTGGATCTATCTGGGTTCTGCAGCGCCAAAGGCTGGACCGTGCGCGTGGGAGCTCCCAGCCTGCGCAGCGCACTGGTGGAATAAATCCGGGAAATCTCCTCTATCCCGTGAGGTCGGGGTTTTGGCGAACCTCTAATTGGCTTACATCCAGCTCCCTGCCGCAGCTTCGGATTGCTCTGCTGAATGTCCGCTCGCTGGGAAATAAGACAGCTATCCTAGAGGATTTTTACACGAATAACGCTGTGAGCCTGTTCTGCATGACGGAGACGTGGGCTCTGCTAGGTGAGACGGCTTCCTTGGTCGAACTCTGTCCTCCTGACTGTAACGTTGTTAATGAGCCGAGACTCTCTGGCCATGGGGGGGGGGGCTTGCTGTCCCTGTACTGTTCAAATCTCCCACTTAAACCTCTTGCTGGGCTGATGGCTCCGACCAGTTTTGAAGTCTCAGTATTAGAGCTGGGCTTCTCTCCCCCATCCTCATTGTACTGTGTTACAGACCACCAAGATACAATAAGGATTTTATAAGTGAATTATCCAACCTTTTAGCTGATGTGCTCCCAAAATATGAGCAGGGGATTATTTTGGGTGATTTTAATATCCACGTCTGCTGCCCTCTGAAACCACTGGTGAGGGATTTTATGAATGTTTTAGACTCATTTGGACTACAGCAATTGGTAAATGTTGGGTGAATTAAAAGCAGCGGAAAACTTGCAGTGTTTTCAATAAGGAAACAAGAACTAACCAGAAGGTGATCAGGAGGTGGAGAAGCAGTAACTGACAAGTTAAAGAAAATGCAATGGTGATCTGTGTAGAGTTAAATCAGCATACTGTTGCTATTCAGTGGAGATTCCGAAAAATGACCAATCATATTAACCTATGAAGCTTATATCATATATATAAATATCCCGGATACTTATATCAATCTAAGTTCATACATAAGCCTGTTTGATCTACTTTTAATCCAAAGATTAATGTTTAATTTAGATAATTAAATTTAATAGCAAAAGTTCTTTTTGAATCATAAACTAGGATCTTTGCTTTGAAATAACCAGGGGCGGCGTTAGGCCCGGCTACTTGGGCTGAAGCCCCGGATCTTTCATGATAAGCCCCGGATCTAAATCGTGGAAGTAACATGCAGTACCAAAGTCACACAGAGAGGGTGCAGCTGGCAGTAGTTTGTATACAGCCTGCCTGAGCCTCCACCACTGAAGAAGAAGAAGCCCTTCAGCAGCCGGCATCTTCTACACTCTCTGTCTGAAACGCATGAGTGAAGATGGACATAAGGACGTTTTTTAGACCAAAAGTACAATGACAGAACCCCAGCTTTGATGAGACTGGTGTTGACTCAGGTTTGTGAGTCTTATTTGAAAATATTTGTTGTGCTGCTGGTTTGCCTAAAGTTAGCTTACTATCAGGTAAAGTTGTTGGAGAAAGAAAGGGAATATTTACTATCATCTCACACTAAACACTAACAGGAACAATACTCTGCCCTGAAAATGCTTAATATGGAGCTTCAGATTAAAAATGATTTGGTACAAGATATATATACATATGATGTTGACTAGTGTGTGTCACGTGTGGGCGCATGCGCGTGCGTGCGCACACGTGTGTGCGCGCGTGTGTTAAGCCCCGGATCTTCTTCAGTCCTAAATCCGCCCCTGCAAATAACTAGAAATATTATACCTTTTCTGTGTTCCGTTTCAATAAGGAGGCAAGTTTAAAAATGAAGAAATTTATTACTCTCAATTTTAAACTTAAAGATTTGAAACGACAATTATAAAATGACAATTCATGGATGGCAATTTTATGACAAATTTCAACAGCTTTGATATTAAACTTGTTTTAAAAGCAAACCTGTGCCTGAATGGAAGCTAAATGGAAAATACGAGTTTGGATGCGTGGATGAAGTTATGAGAAGGTTTCTTTCCCAGAGAGTTGGAAGCGTTCTGGCTGAAAATGTAGTTTTGAGGCTAACTGAGTTATTTAGAGAGAAAACAGGGGACGCATTCTCGTGTGCTACCTCACCCAAACAGGACCCTCTTGTGGATCCTGAGATCAGGAGGATGTGGTTCATCCAAGATGACACTCAGTCTGGTAGGGGAGGCGCAAGTGTCCGATCGTCTGGTCCAGAGTTGTCCTGAGTACACGGTTTGTCAAGCGTTTGGCAGATGGATGTTCTCATCTTAACTTCAGAAATCAATGACTCTGGGAGAGTCTTCGTTAGCTGGTTACAGTTCGTTTATTCTTTGGCTATTCTGGTCGGTGTGACTAGAACAGCAGGTGGAGGATTCAGGGCGGCCGTTCCCTTTCCCTCCTTGGTGTTGGTTCAACAACTGGTTCTGAAGCTGGGGATGGTTAGTTTTACCAAGCTCCAGGACACTTCCACTCTCTCAGGAAGAAAGCTTTGATCATGAGTCAAAAACATGTGTGAAGTTATTTTTATCTGGACTCTGTGTTAGCTGGATAAGGTGACTGACCTTCTGATATGCTTAACACATCTTTACTGTCATCATAATCATAATAATTATTTTTATTATAATTAATCATTATTATACCCAAAGCATAACAGTCCATTTCATGTAATTAAAATACCTTTATACTGAACCAAGTGATCACTTATGAGATTATGTTAAACAGCAATAAAATCAACGAGTTTTATTAATTATTATCTAATTATTATCATGTGACTTGAAGTGTCCTCTTCCTGGGATGGAACAGCAGATATGGTGATATGTTCTTGCAGACATCGTGGCTCCTTGGGTTAATCTGTGGATTTAAAAGTACTGTTTGACCCAGCTTGACCCAGCAGGGTAGATGTGACCTTTGCCACAATATATAGGATCTTTCATGATGCTACAGACCCCCCTTTTGTCAATGGCAGATGGATGCAGGAAACCACCTGACGCTGGCAACCAAGCACTTGAAGGGACTCTATCTGAAGAAGCTGTTGCAGTCCAGGCGAAGGCTGGAGAGAGGAAAGCTTCCCCTCTTTCAGTGAAGATAGGAGCTCATCCTGAGAAGTTGGTTAAGTCAAAATTGCAGATCATTGTAAATGAATCCTCAATAAGATGGCTATTTCAATAGCAGTTAATTATCATAAGTAGTAATTTCCACAGCGTATGCAAAGGATAAGGCAGCCTGTTTTTCCACACACAGAGCCGAGCAGGAGGATGTAGACAGACGACCAGCCGTCAGCAGCGGATCCCCGGATGGCCTCCAGGCGACCTCTCAGCGCAGGCACACAGGACGTCTCGAACCATGACCGAAGCGAAGCCCCATGCGACAGGAACACCAGGCAGGAGCAGCGTAGAGGACACTCGGATGGCGAAGTCCCCCATGGATGGAGGTCCCTCAGACAGCGAAGGCCAATGGTGAAGCTCATGGGTGAGAAGATCAGAGCAGCAGTGAGGCAGACACACAAAGATTGTGTTTGATGCAAATCAAAGAAATAAATAATAAACCTGACCCTGTGAGTACCTCTGAGATACTGTGTCAGATTATGTGAATTATCTAAATGAAGAAATTAAATGCAACCTCTCTATGTGTAATGTAAAAAGTGATGCATAAAAAAAACAAAGACAAATAAAAGAAATCAAACCCTAACTGATATGGGAAAATCACCTGCACTAATTAAAGCTTTATAAGAATGAAGGGCAAATTGGCTTGTAGCCCTTTAAGGGAAATTAACCCAGTTAATCCCTAAAGTTCTCACTTAATTACCCTAACGAAAGCACTATAAAAAAATAGAACTGTAAGCGTCAACACTAAAAATGTAAATCAGTTGAGTTAGTATTCCTAAATGTGGGTGTTAGTACCAAGACAACCTGGCTGAAGGCAGTTGTCCTGATTAAACCTCGGAAAGTAGGGCTGCTCAATTAATCGAATTTTAATCCCAATTACGATCTGAGTTTTGAACGATTATGAAAACAAAACAAGCCGATTATTTGCTCCTCCCACTTGCGCTGCCCTGAGTTGCAAATGAAGCGCTCCTCACAGTGTTGCCAACTTAGCGACTTTGACGCTATTTCTAACAGCTTTTCAGACCCCCTTCTTGACTTTTTAAATCTTAAACGTATCTAGCGAACACCTCAGAAACATCTCTGGTAACCCTTAGCTACTTTCTGGATAACCATCGTTGACAATTGCTGCAGGTTAGCTAAACACTCCGCCTGTGCCCCGGACCATTCTTCACAACATTAGGAAAGGGAATGATGTAGTGATGTGTCAGTCGCTAAAGAAACGGCTCTCAGAGCCAGGCCCCTGTTGAATTAACCAGAGCGAGTGACGCACACCGTACCTGCGGGCTCCTGAGCCGCTAAAAACAGCTAAATGTGCGCATGTGGCATGCTAAACACACGTACATCTTGCCCATGATTGCTGTGAAACTGGGTTGGGGGTGCAGCTGTGGTTGGGACAATTATTACATTAACTGATGGATCTGTAAATAGTTTATAATAAGGTAGAAATAGATAGAAATAAGTTCCTCACGCTGATAAATAATAACTAATTTCTCTGAGAACACGGTGCTGTTGTGTGACGGGGTGAGTACTCCTCCTTCTCTACAACATCTTTGTGAGATCTTCATTCCAGGAGAGGGCACTCACCAGCTGCGGAGCATTACCAATCAGCGGCAGCTGCAGATCCTCAGATCATCCGCAGCAAAGATCTATTTAAGAGGAGAGGGAACTACTTCACATCGCTGGATGATTAACTACTCACGGTAGTATCTTGCCACTCAAGTCTTAGGTTATGCTTGGTCTCTGCTCAGACTTTTGTGCTGTCGCAGTTTTTGGATGTTTTTGGATTTTTGCTTGGATTCTTGTGTTTGGACCCTTTGGACTCAAGTTTGGTTTCCTCTTCGGGTTACTTGGAAACGCTGAACCATTGATGGATATACCTACCTGGAAATCACCATAACCCGCCTGGACTACAACTCTCAAGGTTCGCCTCTCCTCCTGTTCCTCTTGTCTGCCGCCATCATCTGGCTCCCTCTCCTGGACACACCCCGTCACACCGTCTGCCCTCCCTGCTGACTCTGGACTCTTGCCGGCTACACTGAACTTGGATATCTGCAGGACACTTTTAGTTAAGATAAATAAATCATTGTTTGAACTTTCTGCCGTAGTCTTGTGATGATTCTTCATGTCGTGGGTTAAACACCTTCCCAGGGACATGACAGGTGTTAGTGCACTCTCCTACAGTACCTTGACATGACTAAATACATATTATGCAACATTTTGTGAACATCAATTTGCATGTATTTGTTATAAATGCCACTGTATAATTCTTGCTGTCAGTATTTGCAAGACATTGGTATTTGGGTCTGTACTGGTTAGACTTAAATGAGTTAAACCAAGGTCTATAGCCCTTGGGTCATAAACTATGAGCTATAAGTAAATTGGCCTTTTTTATACTGGGAATCAGGAGTTATTTTAGTGATCATCTTGTTTCTTGTTTATTTTTGTCCTGATTGTGCCCTGAGCAATTTTATGACAGAATGAAAACAAATAAAATCAACATAAATTGAAAAATCGTCTTAAATAATCGAGATCTCAATTTCAGTCACAATAATGGCGATTATTATTTTTGCCATATTCGAGCAGCCCTATCGAAAAGTTACCAAAACTATTAAAAATAATTTAATTTGGATCGACCCATCAGGTAGTGAAGATGTCCACTTTTGAACTGTTATGTTCTGAAAACACTTTTTTTAATCTTTTATTTCATTCACAATGTATAAAATAAACACAAACAAATACAACATACATTAACATATTGGGGGAAAAAAACATTTGAATGAAAAGGAGCAGATAGAAGAAAAAATCTTATGATTTCTCCCCCTTTTTACGAAATAAAATTATCCGCCAAACAAACACAGTATAACCTCAGTCACTTTCTATTATTTTCATGTCTAATCTTTGACATTATAATTCTCCTTTTCATAATTACTAAATACATTAGCTTTTATACATTTTTTTAAATATAGCAAGTGTAGTTGATTCTTTAAGTTCCTTGTTAATGGCATTTCACAATCTTACACCATTTACAGAAATGTTACATTCCCTCACTTTGGTTCTGAATCTAGGTTTCTTAAAGACATCAGTTCCTTTTAACATGTACCCACTTACTCTCTTATGAAACATTTTCTGAATATTAGTTGGTATATTACTCGTATTCACTCTGTACATTATTTGCAATATTTTCCACTCTACCAAGTCAGGAAATTTCAGTATTTTGTATCTAATAAATAATTGATTAGTGTGATCTCTATAGTTACTGTTATTAATGGTTCTCAATGCTCTTTTTTGCAAAATGAACAATGGTTGTGTAAAAGTTTTGCTAGTGGCTTCCCAAATTTCTAAACAATAAAATAAATATGGTTCAATCAGTGAGTGATACAATGTTAACAACCCCGACAAATTTAGTAGAAACTTGACTCTATATAATACACCTATGGCTTTGGCGATTTTCCCCTTTATATAACCTACAAGTGATTTCCTTATTTATTTTTTTTTTCCACGTGAGACTCTCATCAAACATGACTCCAAGAAATTTGGTTTCTTTTACCCTTCCATTCCATCTATCATTAAAGATACATCACAGCTTCTTCTATTATTAAACAGTATAAAGTTTGTTTTGTTCAGGTTCAATGACAGTCTATTTACATCAAACCATTTTTTAACTTTAATCAATTCACTGTTCATCACTTGAGTTACTTCATGTGCATTTAATCCTGAATAAAACAATTGTTGAGGGTCTGACCTCATGAGGAAATTACTATGCAGTGATTTTCTCAAAAATGACTGTGCTTAAATTGCTCTGAAAAGCAAATAATCACATCAGTGCCAAGAAACTTCATTTCCCATGATGCTTTGCAAACGGAAGCATTGGGATGATGTCACCGCCTAATACCAGAAACACGTTCTGCGCATGTGCGGGAGGCCGTGGAGCTTTTCCCGCGAACTAAGACCATAAATCTTCAGCAGAGACAAAGAAACCTCGTTCTTTTGCCCAGGATACCTGGCGGTAAGGACACGCTTGTCGAACGCTCCGACTCCCTTGAGCACGCGGAAGCTCTAAGTGCCCAAGTTGAGCCACGCAACCGCTGGAACGCCACTCCAACTCCATCGGGACCTGACTGGGAACGAGCGGAGCTCCATCCAGCTCTCAGAGACGCTGTAAGTTGTCAAACTCAGCACAAAAGAAACTTAGTTCTCTTTGTGTCCAGCCCGTGGAGAAACACTCACGGAGAACGCCAAACAATGGAGAAAGCATCAAACTGACGGACAACGCCGAAAGCTGCGGAGAAACATGGAGAACCGTCAAATCAATAAGTGAGGGACGCTTCACTGTTCTGGTGATCAGAAACTCATCTCTTTCTCTCATTCTTTCCTTCTCCCGTTTCCTCTATAGTCCAGAATAAGCAATAAAACCGCGTCTATTGCTTAAAAGTAGCTTCGTGTTTTCCTCTTTCGTCCCAAACACGTCCGTCGGGTCATTTTGAAAGAATAAACTGCTTATTTATCATGGCTTGAATATCTTTAAATGTTTCCTACTATGGCCAAGTTGTGAAACTAAAAGATATTAACTTGTGATTAATCTTTTGTGTTGTTTCATGATCCTTTGAAATGTTTTGAGTGATTTAAGGTTAAGTTACTACTGATTCTAAGTGCCTTGGAAGTTAAAGTGCAAGTTGCCACCCACACTTTAGCCAGACAAAGGGGTCAGCCATCTTGTATACAGACTCCATTTTAGAAACACACACACACATACATACACACAAAACACCTTGAACATTATTTTGAATATACATCCTTTTATTATATCACATGGTTATTATTCATTTATGCCACTGTTTATTCATTTGACAAATTGTTAATTAAACGTTATAAAATTCAGATTTTCGTCTCCAGTAGCTTTGTTGTGTCGAAGAGAAGTCTCTGCTCCGAGGATTCTACGAACTTCAAGAAAGACTGATAAGAGTTTTGGATTCAATTTTTCCCCGGTTAAAGGGGAATGGTGCCCCGTATATCTAAGAATATCTTAATTAATTAATAAATCAGTAAATATTCCCATATTTACAGAATTTATTGAAGAATCCAAAAGTAAGTTAAAGCTTACGAATTGTTCGCTCCTAATAACCCCAACATTAATTGGTGCAGCCCGTGTGAGGCTTGGATACACAGAGATTTTCTATCCGGCACAAACAAACTAATAAATCTTTAGCTTGAATTAAAAATAATCAGTTGTTCAGCCTTGAACCAGCAACAGAGTGGTGCTGATTTCGCTGAGCAGGAAGCTGCAGCGAACTCTCACCAGTAACTCAGTGCTTCTTTAAAGGTGCAACGTGTAATTAATTCTGGTTAACCTTTTAGGTTAAAATTCAGTTCTTCATTAAAGGTGCAGTATGTAAGTGATTCTGACTAACCCTTTTAGGCTAAAATTAACTGCTAAGTTAGCGACTTTAACTCACAGTGGCTATTATAACTAACTGAAACCTTCACTCAAAGACTGATAACACCCTGTTTGCTAATATTCTGAAGGAATAACTAGCATATTTAACACCCAAGTGTTGTAAGACGTTGCTACGGCAACGCACCAGCTTTTGCTAAAATACTGAAAGGAATAGTATTTTAGGCATTAGTCACGGCATTCCGTGCAATCTTAAAACGCTAAAACCTGTGCGCACAAAGGTTAATTTAGTGTTTTCTGCTACAAAGCTAGCAGTTGCTGCCAAAAGGTGCAGCTTTGAGCTATCTGCAGAAGCTCTACTAGGCTATTTTTGGTTCGGTTGTTAAAATGGAGGGACAGAGTAGTGAACTGACCAACTCCCAGCAACCAGGTGGCGCTGCGGCCCACGAATGTGAACCTGGCCTACTTTCTGGACAATTTTTGTACAAACTGGTCGCGGTTGCTCGAGAACCCGACTACCCTTCTAGGGATCTCACTGAAGAACAGCGTAGCGACGAGCTAGAAGCTGTAATTGATCAAATAGAAAACCCGGATGGTAATGTTCCAATCCAGGTGTCCTTGGTTAAGTTAGCCTTGATCCTCTATCAGATAGACCTTCAACGTGGTCAGAAGATCATGAACCTCCAGAGCATGCTAGCTGAAAGGCAGCAAAATGGAAGGCAGAAGGATGACGAGGAGGAAGACAGCACCGATTCTGGGGAAGATGGGGAGAAGACCCCGCCCCCTTCTGCTGATGACAACAGACAGTGGGAAGGGGGGGAACACCGTGACTCTGAGGCTGAGCCAGAGTGCTCTCCCACACCGGTACGAAAGCAAGCCGGCAAAGCTGACCAGGGTCCGCCCAGGACGATCGCCAAAGACCAATTGGTTTCCTCCACCCGAGGAAGCGAGGGACCGCTGTCCCGCCGTAAAGGTAGGCCTCCTCCTGATACATCTCCGTACGATAATCAACAGTATGTGGTTTTGGACTCTCTGGACGGACGCACGCCGCAGGGGAGAGATGAAGCTTATCTGTCCCAACCTTCGGCCCCGTTCCTTACACCATTCAGGGCCACCTAGGGGCCGAGGGCAGTTCGCCCTCGAACCCCAGGTTGGACCACCACCCTCATCTTCACGGCCTTCTCAATCAGTGAGAAGTCGACCAGCTGAGCGGCACCTCAATTTAGACCGCTCCCCCAATCCACGAAGGGTGCAAGGTGCCAGCTGGGGTTATGCACAAGCCCAACCTGCACCTCCACCATCCACCCATCCTAGCTACTCCGGTATTCGGCATGCCGACAACCAGCTGCATTACAGAGCGTAATACGCAGACGTGCCCCGGGAGGAGGACCTCCCGCGACACCCATGTGACGTGCCAGCAGCCCACCACAACATGCCGGTCCCCGATTTGGGCCCCAGGAGTCAACATTGGGAGCCCAGAGCACACCAGCGATATCCAGCGCCCTCTGAGACAGACCGTGGGTCAGAGTCAGAGGATGACACGCCGTACCGTGAGTCAGGGCTCCGTGTACGTCAAATTGAATCGCTAGCTAAAGACATAGAACGCTTTGATCCTAACACCAATGAATCCAATGTCGACGATTATCTCAGGGAGATAGAACGTTGTCTGCTTGATCTTCCAGCACCCTCTTCAAGGGAAAAGCTCAAGCTAATTTGGAAAACCACATCTAGAACGGTGCATGGTTTCATGGAAACTCTACCATCTGACATTCGAGATCGGTACTCCTCGCTCTGCCGAGCGTTGAAAGATGAATACGCCACGTATGCAGACTCTGCGTCAGCTACAATGGGGGCCTTCTCCATCAAACACGGGAGGAACGAACCCCCCAGAGAGTATTATCGCCGACTCAAAAGTGCTTATTTCCAAGGTCGAAACGGCCCTGGGCTCGAGGAAGACCCTGCCTTCAGATCCCTGTTCATTCACAACCTGCACGAGTGTGTTCGCTCCGAAGTCTCAATGTATTGTCGGATGAAAAAACTGACAACTCAGGAGATTAGGAGATACGCTCAACAGGCTTGGGAAGCCGGCGGAAAGCCCCAAAAGCCTGACGCACATCACCGCGTCATGCACCTTGCTCCCGACGCCGAGCCGCGTTTGGAGCTTGAAGGCACAGAAGCTCCACCCACTAAGCCAAAATCTGCCAAACCTAGACCTGCTAAACCGCGAAAGCAGTCCCAATCTCCTCAACAGGGGAAGGGGGGTGCTGATTGGCCGCCTAGGTCTGGACAATCAGACAGAAAGTGGCCCAACCAAAACCAACGGCAGGCAGGTCGGAACAGTGGAAGGTTTAAGGAGCGCCGCCTACAGGTAGGTCCTGAACGCGAGTCCGCAGGTGAGTACTTGACCAAAGCCGACCTCCAGGAGATGTTTCAGCAGTTCCTAGCTAAACAGAAGGAACAGCTGAGATCTGCAGATGAGACCCCTGCACCAAAGTCTTCTTCTAAGAAGCCAGACCCAGAGCCAACGTCTGCATGACTAGGCGTGGCTCAACCCCCTAGCGTGGCCAGGACCTACCTGATCAGCTGGGGGAACACTACGGGTAGATCACAGGAGTCTCCTGAAATCTACCCCCCAGAGAAACCTGATAATAAATTTCTGAAGTTCCTTGGTGACTTAACAAACCTTGATCATGCTCGCCGTTTGTACTGTAGCCCCAACGTAGGTGGATGCATACAGGTTGATGCTCTGCTGGATACCGGCTCAGAAATCACCCTGATGTGCTCCACACTGTTCCATCGCGTGTCTGACACCATGCAGTCGCTTGGGAAACCAGTCCAGGTAGAACCCTGTGACCTGAAAATCACCAGCTACTCCCAGACCCGGGAGTGCATCACTCACCGGGCGTGGCTGGACATCACCTTCCAAGACATGACTCTGGTTCACCCGTTTTATGTCTGCCAGCTAGACACTGAACCACTTCTCATTGGTCAGGACCTGCTTGAACGTCTAGCTCCCCTCATCGACTGTCAGAAGGGTCAACTTTGGGCCCAGGTGGACACACCTAAGCCCTGGAACCCGGATAGCAGCCGACCATCCTCCATTCTTGAAGTCAGCATAAGTGAGCAGCAAAACCCTTGTTCCAAGGTCATGCCCCTCCCTACGGCTCACACAGACGATGTCCGCCTGCAAAGGCACGAAACCGCTCCTGGAACTCCTCTCCGCACACATTCATCTTTTCTCTGCTCGCTGAAGAACGTCAGCCTGCAGCCATATGCACCACACATAGTTGGTGGTCTTACCATCAACTGCACCCACATCTCAGATGCTCGCCTTGCTCTTTGGTCAGAAAAGTCAGCCATCAGCCAGCAGACGTTTGAACACCTGCATCAGAAGGACCCCCTTCTGGTCAGTGTGACACGTAGCCATCGGCTCTTGTCACCTACTTGGCCGCAGAGGCTCCTGAAAGCGCCAGAGGTCTGCTCTCTGACTATCCAGCTTGGAGCAAGACAGCTCACACATACATTCAGCATCATACCAAAGCTTGATCCACCTGCACTCATTGGAGCAGATCTGCTGGTTCGACTCGGTGCCCAGCTGGACACTTGCAATCAAGTCCTTTGGGCCCGGGCCACACCATCCTCTGAGCCTTGCTTAGAAGGCCATGAACACTTGCTGTCTGGTCAGACCATTCCACAGGCCTGCCGTGCAGTGGTTGAGGCCAGCACGGTTCTGCCCCCACAGGTCAAAGGAGTGCCTGTTCGTCTGACTCTGATGAAGCATCAGAAGCTGCCAGGCAGACAGGCCTTCTTCCAGCCATCACCACACTTCTTGGAGCTCAACTTAGCCGTCTGTGGCACGCCACTCTTGGAGCTGAACAATCGTTCTGCCTACTTGTTGGTCGAAAATCCGACCCGGAGTCCTATCCACATGCCGGCAGGAAAGCCCTTGGGCATGCTGATAGATAGCTCACTCCATGACTTCGAACTTTCAGTCCCCGTGATCGGACAACTTCCGTTGTTCTTGAACGACAGACAGGTTGGTGTAGACACATTCAGTACTTTCCCTTCACAAATGATTACCATCAAGCGGCATGAAGCCCTTCCTGAGGAACCCATTTGCAGTGCAACCTTAGATACTGACGGCGGTCAGTGTCTAACGGTTTTTGCAATAAATACTCAACCCTCTGAGTCACCGGTTGAAAGCCCGGAACACCAGAGACCCTCCTCCTCTGAACCTTATGACGGCTTCGAGGCCGAAGTCAGCCAGCAGCTTGACAAAGCGGATGCGCTGGAGTCAGAGGAGCAGAGAGCAGAGCTTAGAAGCCTGTTCTATGAGTTTCAGTCCGTCTTATCCAGGGACTCCCTGGACTGTGGACTCACAAACCTGCACACGGTTTGCATTCCAACGAACCCGAATGCCCCTCCTACTTTTGTACGTCAGTACAAGATTCCCCTCGCTGCTTATGAGTCGATCCAGGAGATCCTCAATCAGCTGAAAGAGAAAAACATCATCAGAGAGTGTAACTCCACTTACAACTCTCCCATCTGGCCGGTTCTGAAACCGACTGGGAAATGGCGTCTCGCCATAGACTATCGTGCACTGAACAAACAAGTACCTCTCTCCAGGTGGCCTATGATCCATTTAGATCAGGAGCTAGCCAGAGTCAGAGATGCTAGTTTCTTCTCTACGGTTGACGTAGCCAACGGCTTCTGGACCATGAAGGTTGAGCCGGCGGACCAGTATAAACTGGCTTTCTCCTTTGGAAATCGCCAATATTCTTGGAACCGCTGCCCCTTTGGCTACTCTAACTCACCTGCAGAGTTCAACATCTTCCTCCACAAAGCCATGTCAGAGTCTGCTTTCAGAGGGAACCTCATATATGTCGATGACATCTTGATGAGGAGTCGAACCTTCGAGGAGCACCTGGCCGAACTCCGTCACGTGCTGCAACAGCTCGCTGACGCCGGAGCTAAATTGGCGATTCTCAAGGGACAGTGGTGTCGAACCAAAGTGGAGTATGTTGGACTGCTGGTTGGCCCTAATGGAGTCGAGCCCCAAGCGGGACGCATTAGAGCCATTCAGGACATCAAAGCCCCAGCTAATCTGACTGAACTCAGGAGCTTCCTTGGAGTCTGCAACTAATCCAGGCAGTTCATTGAGGAGTACGCTGAAACAGCGAGGCCCCTCACTGAGCTGCTTCGGAACGACACACCTTTCGTGTGGGACAGACCCCAAGAACTCTCCTTCCAGTTCCTAAAACAGAAGTTGGCGTCCGCACCCTGTCTGACTTACCCAGACAAGGATAAAGAGTTCTACATAGAGGCTACTTTCTCCTCTCACTGCCTGAGCGCTGCTTTGAAGCAGAAACACGATCAGGACATGAGAGTTGTGGCATACGCCAGCAAGCCTCTGAGCAAGGTGGAACTCCAATTCTCAGACTGCGAGAGAGCTCTCCTCTCTACAGTCTGGGCCGTCGAACACTTTCGTAGTTACATCGGTGGACAGAAAGTGATCATTGAAACGTGTCATCAGCCTGTCACCTTCCTAAACAGCCAGCGTCTGCGCGAAGGAATAGTGTCAAACAGCCGCATTGCGACGTGGATGATGGTGCTCCAAGGATACGACATTGAGGTCAAGTATGGTCAGAACACCAAGCTAGCGCTAGGACAAGGGCTAGCAGGCTGCCAGCACTGTGACTCTGACTCCGTCAGGGGCCCCCTGGACACACCTGCCACAGTTCACCTAACCGCATCCAATCATCGCTACTTTGATGAGAATGTTTGCCAAGGGCTTCCGAAAGTTTACACTGACGGATGTGCCTACCTTCACGAAGGCCAGCTCTGTGCTGGGGTTGGAGTCGTTTGGGTGGACTGTGACACCAAGCAACCAAATCACTACCGGTTGGGCCAAAAGTCTAGTCAGTACGCCAAAATCGCTGCAGTGTTGATAACCCTCCAGCAGGCGGCAGCCTTGGACATCACTCAAATCGTCCTTTGCTCTGATTCAAACTACGCTAGACACAGCTTCATTTCTCACTTCCCCATGTGGAAGGAGAACCACATGAAAAACGCCAGGAACAGAGACGTGAAACACTCGGAGTTATTCCTAGCGTGTGATCTGCTCACCACTGAGAAAGGCATAATGGTCTACTGGAAAAAGGTCAAAGGTCACTCCAGGACCCTAGGTCCGGAGAAAGATGGTAATGACGAAGCGGACCGCCTTGCTAAGCTCGGTGCTGACCAGGGAACCTGTTGGGAATTCAAAGACGAGTGGCTTCCACCCAAGGCCGTTCACGAGGTCTGTGCGATTACTCGTCGCCATGCTAAACAGGCAGACGAACCTCGGACCGTTGAGGTACCCGTGTTTCTAGGCAGACAACCACATGACGCGGACCTAGTCACCATGCAGGAACAAGATCCTGACCTGAAGCTCATCCGCGAGCTTCTCCAAAAGGGCCCGATGCCTGAACAACCGTCACCACCTACTGGCGCAAGCCGAGATTTGGTAACCCTGCATCGTCAACTCGCGCACCTGAAACTACAAAACGATTTGTTAGTTTACATGCGTGACGATCACAGCCCGCCGCGCTGGGTTGTTCCACTCGACCACAGAGGAGTGATACTTGCCTACGCCCACGACACTCCGGTTGGAGGTCACGGCGGAGCAAAAGCTACCCTTGCGTCACTGACAGAAGTAGCCTATTGGCCGTCGATGTCCAAGGACGTACACAGCTATGTCCAAGGCTGCCTCATCTGTGCCCAGTTTCAACCCTCCCAGCCGCTTGCTAGAGCACCACTGCAACGCAGGGGAATAACCTTCCCTTGGTCCAACCTGCAGATCGACTGGGTTGGACCGGTTCCCAAATCGGCAAGAGGAAACAAATATATGCTAACTGTAACTTGCAGTTTCACAAAGTGGGTGGAATGCTTTCCAGCGCCAAACGATACAGCCGTCACAACCGCTGTACTGCTGATTAACCACGTTTTCAGTCGATGGGGACTTCCACTCTGCATTGACTCTGACCGGGGAACTCATTTCACATCCAGTGTAATGACGTCCCTGTTTGAACTTCTGGGAGTGGAAGTGAGATTCCACCTTCCCTATCACCCACAGTCATCCGGACAGGTCGAACGGATGAACCGCACGGTCGTCTCCATGCTCAAATAGTACGTCTGCTCCACTGGGAAGGACTGGGACGTCAAGCTTCCTCTGGTCCTGATGGCCATACGGTCTACTCCCCAGCGATCCACGGGGGTTACGCCCTTTGAGATGATGACCGGCAGACTGATGACTCTACCACTGCACCTCCTGTATCACCCAGAGGATGTCAGTGTTGCCACTGCCTATACCGCTCATCAGTATGTGGCAGACTTGAAAACACACCTCAGAGCTACGTTCGCGCATGCTCAGAAGAAACTGGAGACCAACGTAGAAGGCGCTAAAGCCTACTACGACCAAAAGACAACCAGCCGCGAATACGAGGTGGGTGACAAAGTATTCTACTTTTGGTTCGCCCAACCGGCACGCAAAGCTAAGAAGTTCCTGCCCTGCTGGTCAGGACCATTTGAGATCGTGGCAAAACTCTCTCCAGTTGCATACAGGTTACGCATCACCAAGACAAGACAGGAGCCTGTCTACAAATGGGTGCATGCGAACCAAATCAAACCCTACGTCAAACCATCCCCGCGGGTACAGAGACCAGACTCCCCGCAGGAGGTAGACGTAGTCTCTACATAGTTCTATGCATGGAAATGGAAAGGGGGGGAAGTGCACGTTTAACCCACTAACATGTACTAACCGACAAAGAACCAGCCCCCCCCCCCCCCCCCGCCGTCACTTTCACTAACCAAGAGAACCTCCTCCTCCTAGAACGCTAACAGGAAGTACTCACTAAAACCTTACAGGGTACTCATGTTACTGTCAACCTACATTCTGCTCTGATTAATGAATCTCTACGTGCAATCAAGACTTTGTCTGAAACCATACCTCAGGATATTGTGTACACACGAGTGGTGAGAGATTTGATGCAGGACCTGCACAGGGAAGTAAGTTCCACGCTGGACAGCTTGGTTGAAAGTCGTATTTCCCCGTACTTGGTACCACTGGATCTGCTCAAAGTTAGCTTGACAGCTGCTACCCCTCTACTGTGCACCTTTCACAAATCCACCTAGCGTACAGCTTAGGTAGTGCAATTCCCATTCACGTTGATGCAGAAAATTAGAACTCGGTTTCCTGTTAAATGTTCCCATAATTGTGACACCTCTCATCTATAGGGTTAAGTCGATGCTGAACATTGGTATTTGAAAGGACGGTAGGCATTTCCACCTTGAACTAGAAACCTGGCACTCCATCATCTCAACCTCGAACAGCATGACTCAGAGATTGAGATCATGGACGCTTTCCAGGGTTATAACTTTGCCTTCGATTTAGAAATTGACCAACAATTCCTGATTGAAGGAACCAAATTTGTTAAGTTCACACAAACCCCGCGTGAATTTACTTTGACGCCCATGAATAGATACCCAAGACGCTACATAGACACAGATTATACCACCTTAATCTGCACATTGGTCGCCCTGGGGATGGGATGGCTCATCACGGCCGTGATGGCTTATTCCGCCTACAGGCGTGTTAAGAAACTCCAAGATAAGATGCACTTGCTCACCTACGGTGTGCCTCATGACCGCGTTCGGGGAGACTCCAAGCATGAATGTACCACACCTGTCTAAAGGGGGTGAGCAACATTTTCTTTGTTTTTTTGTAACCCTAAGAGTAGTTCTCACTTTAGTCTACCTCACATTTTTATCAGAGTGTTGCATTATGTCACATTCTTTATAAGCTACACACTGAATGTATGACCTAAGAATGTATTTTATGAGACCTCAAGGTTGCTATGAATTTTCTTGGATGTTATATGTTTTTTTTTTGGGGGGGGGGGGGGGGGGGGTTCTGTGTTTTTTGTTTCTTACTTGGTCACATATTAACTAGTGGTTATGTGCCGGCCCAGCTCAGTCTGTCAATGACTCTGTCTGACGCACCAGCACATTGTAGTACTTCTTAGTTTTATGGTCCTTGTTTTAGCCCAAAGACTGTCCTGATCCGCCCTTTGGACCAAAAAGGGGGGAATCTTGGGACCACATAGGTCAATGCGCGTTTGCGAACTATGGACCTCGTACATCACCGCGTGCTCCATAAACTGAACTGTATGGCCGGCGGTGAGATGCCTTTGTGTCCCCTCGTGGAGTTAACCGCCCACCGACCTTCCTCCTTCTACACTACTACCTCTCGCATGGACGACATCATCATTGCGTACCACCTGCGTGAGTGGCTTCTTCTCGTTATGCGCGTTGGGGACTATCCCGTTTCCTATCCTCTTTGTGCCTGACCAGGATCAAAGACCAAAGGCGCCAGGATCCAAGACAAAGACCAAAGACAAAGGCGTCCAAGGAGACCAACGTCCTAAGGGACAAACCCACCTGTGCTTCCGACAATCAAGTCGACCTACGTTCATGAGGAACAAACCCATCTGTGCTTCCGACGATCGAGCTTTGGGCGCGATCCCCGAAACCAAAAGGGGGAATGTTGAGGGTCTGACCTCATGAGGAAATTACTATGCAGTGATTTTCTCCAAAATGACTGTGCTTAAATTGCTCTGAAAAGCAAATAATCACATCAGCGCCAAGAAACTTCATTTCCCATGATGCTTTGCACACGGAAGCATTGGGATGATGTCACCGCCTAATACCAGAAACACGTTCTGCGCATGTGCGTGAGGCCGTGGAGCTTTTCCCGCGAACTAAGACCATAAATCTTCAGCAGAGACAAAGAAACCTCGTTCTTTTGCCCAGGATACCTGGCGGTAAGGACACGCTTGTCGAACGCTCCGACTCCCTTGAGCACGCGGAAGCTCTAAGTGCCCAAGTTGAGCCACGCAACCGCTGGAACGCCACTCCAACTCCATCGGGACCTGACTGGGAACGAGTGGAGCTCCATCCAGCTCTCAGAGACGCTGTAAGTTGTCAAACTCAGCACAAAAGAAACTTCGTTCTCTTTGTGTCCAGCCCGTGGAGAAACACTCACGGAGAACGCCAAACAACGGAGAAAGCATCAAACCGACGGACGACGCCGAAAGCTGTGAAGAAACACGGAGAACCGTCAAATCAATAAGTGAGGGACGCTTCACTGTTCTGGTGATCAGAAACTCATCTCTTTCTCTCATTCTTTCCTTCTCCCGTTTCCTCTATAGTCCAGAATAAGCAATAAAACCGCGTCTATTGCTTAAAAGTAGCTTCGTGTTTTCCTCTTTCGTCCCAAACACGTCCGTCGGGTCATTTTGAAAGAATAAACTGCTTATTTATCATTGTTTGAATATCTTTAAATGTTTCCTACTATGGCCAAGTTGTGAAACTAAAAGATATTAACTTGTGATTAATCTTTTGTGTTGTTTCATGATCCTTTGAAATGTTTTGAGTGATTTAAGGTTAAGTTACTACTGATTCTAAGTGCCTTGGAAGTTAAAGTGCAAGTTGCCACCCACACTTTAGCCAGACAAAGGGGTCAGCCATCTTGTATACAGACTCCATTTTAGAAACACACACACACATACATACACACAAAACACCTTGAACATTATTTTGAATATACATCCTTTTATTATATCACATGGTTATTATTCATTTATGCCACTGTTTATTCATTTGACAAATTGTTAATTAAACGTTATAAAATTCAGATTTTCGTCTCCAGTAGCTTTGTTGTGTCGAAGAGAAGTCTCTGCTCCGAGGATTCTACGAACTTCAAGAAAGACTGATAAGAGTTTTGGATTCAATTTTTCCCCGGTTAAAGGGGAATGGTGCCCCGTATATCTAAGAATATCTTAATTAATTAATAAATCAGTAAATATTCCCATATTTACAGAATTTATTGAAGAATCCAAAAGTAAGTTAAAGCTTACGAATTGTTCGCTCCTAATAACCCCAACACAATGTAGTATCATCCACAAATAAAGCTGTGCCAAGTAAATTGGATACATTTACCAGGTCATTAATAAACAATATGAACAGTTTAAGTCCGAGGACTGACCCTTGTGGCTCACCATAATAAATATATTTTAATTCAGATGTTGCATTATTTATTTGAACAAACTGTTTTCTATTGCGTAAATAACTATTAACCCATTGATGCGCCACCCCTCTTATTCCATACCGGTGTAATTTAAGAAGTAACCTTGAATGATCAATGACATCAAATGCCTTTTTTTAAGTCAATAAAAACACTAATGAAATAGTTTTTATTGTCAATTGCTGATGAAATTTTATCTACTAAATCCATAACTTCCATTGCTGTTGAATGTTTGGTCCTAAAGCCATACTGTTCATGATTTAAAATTGAATTTTTGTCAATGAATTTGTCCAACCTTAATGCAAACACTTTTTCTAATATTTTGGAAAACTGTGGAAGCAGTGACACTGGCCTGTAATTAGTGAAACTCTGTTTATCACCACTCTTAAATAATGGAACCACCTTGGCAATTTTCATTAAATCAGGGAAGACTCCTGTAGATAGTGACAGATTACAGATGTAAGTGAATGGTTCAATAACAGATTCAATTATAGCTTTTACAGTCACCATGTCCAGATCATCACAATCAGTTGATCTTTTGCTTCCCCAGTTTTTTACAATGTTTCTTATTTCTTGTTGATCTACTTGTCAAGCAGAATACTATTGACATTTCTAGGTATTGTATTCATTGTATTGTGAATTATTGGTTTTCTTTCCACCAGACTCCTTCCTACATTTATAAAAAAAATCTTTGAATTCATTAGAAATGTCTTTAACTTCATAAATGTCTTTATTGTCCTTTACAAAGTAGTTTGGGAGTCTTGCATTTGTATTATCTCTGTTAATCACATTATTTATTATTCTCCATGTAGTCTTGATGTTGTCTTTGTTCTTATTCAATAAATCACCATAGTACTCTTTCTTCTGTTTCCTAATTATTGTTACTAATTTATTTTTATATTTTTTATATCTATCTTCAGCTTCCTTTGTTTGTAACTTTAAGAATCTCGTATACAGGCTATTTTTTTTTTTTTTTGCACATGCAATTTTTATTCCATAAGTCATCCATGGTTGGTTGTCCCTTTTACCTGTTATTTCAATTAATTTACAACTACTGTTAAACGATTTCAGCAGTATTTTCATGAAGGATTGTGACAGCTGCCCTGCTGTCACACTTCAAGTAAATAACTGTTAATGTGTCTTTTATTTTGAACAAAGGTGTTTGTTTCCAGGGATTGACTGTTTGGGTGACTGTATTAAGTGCACACATTCAGTTACTCATCGGTTTTAGTCTGTAGGGGTTTCTATGTTTTCTTTGAGTTGCCAGTGGCCTTGGAGTTGGAGCAGCTGTAGCAGATCACTTGGGCTAATCAGCACCATTGGGTCATACCAACTCTCAAGGGAGAGGATTCCTGTGTTTATGTATTTAGTTATTCTCTTTTGTAAATAGTAGTTGAGTTTTGATTGTAATATGTTTTCATTTGAAGTAACTCAAACAGAATGGACTGATTAGTGTGAATTTGTTAGGGGTAGTTTATTTATGTTCTTTGTTTACTGATGTCTCCCCACCTTATTGTGTTGGCAGTGGTCTGATCAGCCACTATTTAAGTTGATCCTGTTGTGTCTGTAGGGTTTTTTTTTTTTTTTGTACATGTCTGTAGTCAGGTCCTGAGTTTGGGTTACTTTGTTTCTACATCTTTTGTCATGTAATGTTAAGTGCTGGTTGGAACCCTCTTTGGAGAAAAGAAAAAATAGTAATAAACGAAGACAAGAATATCATCCGTGCTCTCCTGGCTGGTTTATGCAAGTCCCTGACAAGGATGTATATGCATTGTTCACATCACTGACATAGACTTCCACCCAGTTCTGCATTTTAAGATCTTTATTTAGGTCCTCCAGGGCTTTAACACATGTATTTCTTTTATAATTAATAAAATTATGTTTTATGATATTTTTATTGTTATTGTGATATTTAGATACTACAAAAATAGGTAAGTGATCACTAATATCTGTCATCAATATCCCAGTTTTAACAACGTCCTCCTTTCTATTAGTGAATATATTATCAATTATTGTTGCACTTTGGGTTGTGATCCTGGTAGGTTTGTTTATCAAAGGAACCAAACCTAAACTATATATCATATAAAAAAAATCACTTGATGTTCTCAGATCCACAGGATGTTCTAAGTTGATGTTAAAGTCCCCACACATAAACAATGTTTTGTTTTTAATATGATCCACAAACTCATTATTTTTATCTGTAAATGACCTGATGCAAGAACCGGGTGCTCTATATACACAACTGATTATTATATTTTTTGATGTGTCATTGATAATTTCCACTGTTACCATTTCCATAACATTATCTTCCATCATAGTCATTTTCTTATCTAATTTACATTTTAAATCATTGTTAATGTACAGGAGAGAGTATTATAAGACACCTTTCGTCAAACATTTTGACAGGTCTATTGTTCTTTGACCTTTCATTCCTATTGTTCATTTGACCCTTGACCTTGCCCCCCCTTCCTATCATTAATCAAATGGACAGGTGTATTGTTCAATCTTTGCCCCCCCTTCCGTATCATTAATCAAATGGACATGTGTATTGTTGAGCGTCCAGATGGCTTAGACCCCCCACGCCGCATCATCAATGGCGTATTGTTGAACGTGTCCAGATGGTCTAGACCCCCCACGCCGCATCATCAATGGCGTATTGTTGAGCGTCCATGATATCCCACGTCATAGGCTAATGTGTGTAATGGTGTGTGGTTTCTTTTTTGTGATAGCCCATCGGTTCCCACAGCCCCTCCCTTCTGAGTGTAATCCTATTGTGTTTAACTCTTTAAAAGCTCAGATCTGTCCGAATGGTGAAAAGCCGAGCTCTAAGAAAAAATGATGAACCACGAGGAGCTGAATGAAGCACCAGGCCGCGCTGAAGAGGTGCCTACTACATCAGACGCTTCAACTTCAACTCAAAAAGTGAAAGAAGAGAGCGTGGATATACCGCTGTCAAAAACCATGCTTTGTGAAAAATCCATCGCTATACATCAGATGCCGGCTGGAATTGGTGCCCCCCGCAAATCTACATTTTACATCTGCAGAGTGCAGGTTCCTCCTTTCGGCGGTAAAGAGATCTTGGAGCAAATATGGCAGTTGGAACCTTATGGCTATAGCGGTAGTTTTGGATACCGGTTCAGCTACGACACTAAGGAACTGTGTTTAATCCAAGATGTGGCTGAGGGCGAACCTCTTAAATCCTATTTATCAAACTCACCAGCGGTTCTCTCCTACAACGATTGGGCTGTGCTCAGGCTGGCTGTTCCACGCAAGGTGCACAGAGATGATCCTGAGAGACCTCGTCCGCCAGTCAATCGCAGCGGGCCGCAAGCTCTTCCAACGTTGGATGAAATCCAGAACGCTGTGACAGCATTCAGCGCTTCATGGGAGGGGGAAGAGGATGCTGATGGAGAGTGGATGTTCAAGGCCTCGGTCCGTGTGAGAGGATTTGAGCTCTTTTTTGTGCTGGAGAATGTGCATTCTGTATGCGGAATTTACCGCCTTCTACAGGTTGTACCTTTCGAAGCCTGGTGTGAAAAAATAAATGAAGTGGAGGATCGTATTACTTCATTTTTTCGTACCAGCCGCTGTTGGAACGACATTCTGACAGTGCGAAAAAAGCTGGAGTTCTAAGACCTGCCTTAGGAGGAGGAGGAGGAGGTTGCATCATCATACCACGCCCCCCATCCAGCACTAGTTATAAAGAGCTTACAGTTAGAAACCATTTCATCCAGACGATCTAAGCATCAGCATGACGGGGTTCTACAATCAGACGACCCTTAAAGACCTTTGGAGCCCACCACCGAGCTGGGTACTAACGGATTCATCACCACCGAGATACAACACCAGTCCGAGGTCCAGATCGCTACCATCACCACCACCGCCGAGATACAACGGCAGTCCGAGGCCCGCATCGGCCCCATCGTGTTTTCCAGAGGATAACCTACCACGACTCCCCACCATCATGGAGGTTCCGGAGAACGTACCATTCAGGCCCTGGGTCGATGGGGCTGATCCACCTTTGGTGACATCAAACCCTGAGCCGCCGCCAGGTCATGAGGAGGAGGAGGATGTGCAACCCCTCGACATCCAGAGCACCGATGAGGAGCCTCACCGTCTGCCTGACTGGGTGTTTTCAGAAGACAAAGTAGACCGTGTGAAAATGGGTCTTCTTCACTTGGTCAACATGGCGATCAAAGCTCACTTACCAACCATCTGCCACGGATGCAAGATCGATCACCCCAGTCAACGGCAACACGAATGTCTTTACGTAGCTGAAAATGAATTATTTTACGATTTTCACTTTACGGACATTATTCGCAGGGTTTTAACACCTAAACTGATTCCGGCTCTTCAAAGTTTTCTCAGTCTGCACGGCTTCCAGCCTCTGGACACTGAGATTCTGTTCACCATGGCTGTGACGCAGCTGCACGGATTCAGGGCTGTGATGCCCATTCACAAAGACATTTTTCCGGTGTACGATCGCCTGTCCAAAGCTGACCTGGACGCGCTGTCCGGGGTGGTGATGGAGTGAGCGAGCTGCGGAGGGGCTCTTCTACAACTTTATTATTATATTTGACAACAGTATGATTAGATTTTAGCTCTGACGGTAGCGTCATTAGATTTTAGTTCTGATTAGACTGTGTGATTTTATTCATTATATTTGACGACTGTTTTTAGTTCTGACTAGTGTTTAGATTATATTTGACGGCTGTTTTTTACGGTATGATTTTATTCATTATATTTGACGACTGCTGTTTTTTACAGTATGATTAGACTGTGTGATTATATTTGATGACTGCTGTTTTTTACAGTATGATTAGATTGTGTGTACAATTTACGAAATAAAAAGAACTAATGAAAACAAATGTGCATCATTTTTGCCAACCATTCATCAGAGATGGAGGAGGTGATGAAAAAGGTTTATTTTACACCAGAACATCAGGGTAGTTACGGTGGTGTGGAAAGGTTTAGAACCGGTTTACAACAAGATATTGGGGAGAAAGTTTCATCGGATAAGGCTCGCGATTTTCTCTCAGAACAAGACGCCTATACACTTCACAAACCTGCAAGAGTTCATTTTCCGAGAAATAAGGTTTTTGTCTCAGGGCCGCTAAAACAGTTTCAAGCTGACTTATGCGACATGCAGGCCTTGTCAAAATCAAACGACGGCTTCAATTACCTATTAACCGTCATAGATGTATTTTCAAAGAAAGCCTATGTACGAGCCCTGAAAAACAAATCGGGGAAAGATGTTACAGAAGCTTTTGCTTCAGTTTTGAAAGACAGCGGTGTCCCTAAAAAATTGCAAACGGATTCCGGTAAAGAATTTTTTAATAAGAAATTTGAAGCCCTCATGAAGAAACACGAAATTGTGCATTTTGCCACAGCCAGCAGCGTAAAGGCCAGCGTTGTGGAGAGATTTAACAGGACTCTAAAAGGTAGAATGTGGAGATATTTCACAGCCAAAAACACCCATCGCTACATAGATGTAATTCAAGATTTGGTGAAAGGTTATAATCATAGCTACCACACTTCTATCAAAATGGCCCCCTTTGAAGTTAACACGGAAAATCAATGGCAAGTGTTTCGCAACCTTTACGGGACCACCGCACCGAAGCCTGCAAAGAAAATGAAGTTTAACAGGGGTGACGTTGTGAGAATTTCCAAACTCAGAGGTGTTTTTGATAAAAAATATGAGCAGAGTTTCACGCACGAGCTGTTCACAGTAGACCAGTGTCTTCATCGAGCACCGCCGGTTTATAAACTCAAAGATTTTGATGGGGAAAAAATTGAAGGGTCATTTTATGAACCCGAATTGCAGAAAGTAAACTTATCGACCGAACGATCCTTCCACGTTGAAAAAATTTTAAAGCGCAGAACTTACAGAGGCCAGAAGCAAGTGTTTGTTAAATGGCTTGGATGGCCTCAAAAATTTTCCAGTTGGATTAAAGCCTCAGACCTGCACGACGTTTAAAAAACAGATACAATAAAAAAATGGATCTGAGACAAGAGGAGGGTTTTTATATCACATTGCCCTCTAACGCCAGTAACGAGGTGTTTAAAAATAACACGATTGCCAGTTACAGAACCGATCTAGCCCGTCACATCAATCTCAATGGCAGGTGGCAAGTGGGACTGTCTGAAATCACTTACGTACACTCGTGGTTTAATTTACCGAACGATCGTGCGTTTGTTGAATGGCGACGAGTGAAAGAACCTAAGAAAATCAACAGAGCTCCGATTACTCCCGGATATTATAAAGCTATCCAAACACTTAGAATGGAATGTGAGACTGCTATGAGAAAGATTGATCCTGATTTCTATCTCATTCACAGATTCCCCGACCCCATTCTCAAATATCAGATCGGTGATGAAATAGAATTTAGATTTTTAGCGCCTCTGGCCTATCTGTTAGGTTTCAACGCGGGTGAGTGGTTGACGCCTGAAGGTACTTCAGGCTTCGATGAACCTATCAAATCGGCGCCTCACCCACCCGATTTAACAGGCGGTCTATATCAATTTTACTGCTACACGGATGTCGTGACCGAGCAGTTGGTCGGGGACGTCTTTGCGCCTTTATTACGTACGGTGAAAGTTGAAGGGACCTTCGGTCACACGGTCACTCATGTGTTTAATCCTGTGGATTACATCAGCGTTTCTACGAATCATATAGAAAGCATTCATATCGAAATAAAATCTGATCAGAATGAGCCGATTCACTTCTTATACGGGAAAACAACGGTGAGGCTTCATTTCAGGCCCGCACATCAGAGAAATACAATAATATAACGCTCGTGAAACAGGGCGAGAGAGTCAGTTTCACTCGTACGTCTTGCAGACATGATTTATCACCTGCAGAGAAACGATCCCAACCGTTTTATCAATTATTACGTCACTCAGGCCGGTCATGGTTTACCAGGTTTTAGCGGTGTTCCTTATATGTACGGACGTGGCTTTGGATCGATATTTTCAAGACTGTTTCGATTCATATCACCTTTTGTTAAAAAAGGATTTGCTCTGGCTAAACCGCATCTCAAAAAGGCCGCTACAGGAATCATGTCAGATGTGTTGACGAGAGCCGTCGGTAAAATCAATGACCCTAATGCCCAAGAGGGGTCAGGCCTCATGGTTCTGTCGAGGCGTGTTCGCAAAAGACCCCCCGGCAGGCGTTTAAAGACATCTACATCACGAAGCGACCGACGCATCAAACCTCCAGTTACAAAACGCAAGCAAAAGAGGAAGAAGTCTCGCCAGACGGGCTCTGATATTTTTTAATCATGTCACTGCTCCACAGCAAATCGTCAGAATGTACGCTGAGTGAACTGGATCTCTTCACCGTACCCATGACTCAGTTGTCTATCGAAGATAAGATCTACAGCGAAATTTTACCCATAGCGGCCCTGACGGACGGCGGGCCTGTAGAATTTTTTGTCCCCGGAGATGGAGAAAAATATTTGGATTTAAATGACACTCTTCTATTTTTGCGGGTGAAAATTACAAACGATGACGGCAGCCCGCTAGATGATGGTGCTGCCACCGGTCTGATTAATTACCCGTTAAACACGATTTTCTCACAATGTGACGTGGTTCTCGGCGATCGTCTGATTTCACAGTCCAGCGCCACGCACCCCTACAGAGCGATCATCGAAACCCTGCTGAACTTTTCTGAAGCGAGTTTGAATTCCCAATTCAGCGCGGGATTGTTCTTCAAAGACACCGCAGGCGCGCACGATTCCACCGTTGTAATTAACGGACGCAATTTAGGCCTTAATCAACGAGCGACTTTTACAGAAAACTCCAGAGAAGTGGATCTGATAGGACCCCTGCATTCTGATATATTTTTCTGTGAAAGACTTCTTTTAAATTCCGTCGATCTCAGAATTAAACTGACACGCGCGTGTGATGCGTTTTGTCTGATGGGGGCGCGTGATTCCACCTACAAGCTGAAACTCCTGGGTGCATCGCTTTTTGTGAAGAAAGTTAATATTTCACCCGCCGTACGTTTGGGTCACGAGTCTGCTTTACTAAAAGCAAACGCCATGTACCCGCTCTCACGCGTGACCGTCAAAACTTATTCCATTCCACAAAATTCGAGGATATGTAATCTGGAGAACCTCTTTCTCGGCGCCATTCCTAAATATATCGTTTTAGGATTAGTGGATCACGAAGCTTACACAGGACGTCGAGATCTTTCGCCTTTTAATTTTCGCCACATGAATGTGGAATATCTGGCGTTGTCCAGAGACGGAAAACAGATTCCATCGAAAGCCTTTCAACCTACTTTTTACCAGGGAACATCGGTCAGAGAATTTTATAATCTGTTTACAGCCACTTCAAGACAATTGAAAGATTTGCCTCTATCGATTAATAGGTTGGAATATCAACAGGGGTATACACTCTTTGCCTTTAATCTGAACACAGCGGATGACTCGGAGGCGCTTTCAACCGTTTCCACCGGCAACCTGAGGATGGAGATGCGCTTTGGAGAACCTCTGAGAGCCACGGCTACACTCATTGTGTATGCGTGTTACGACTCCATTCTGGAGATAAACTCAAAGAGAGAGGTATTGGTGGATTATTATTAATGGATAATCACGAATTGGACGGGATATTATCGAACCTGCTGGGAGATTATTTTGGTGGCGTGTACGCGTCTGATCAGCTGTCTACCGTCCCAAAAAACATTCGACTACCGGCCTACTTTGTGGTAAACACTCATCCTGTCCATTTACCCGGTGAACACTGGTTGGCGCTAGCTGTGGAACAAAATGGCCTCGGGACATTTTTTGACTCTTACGGTCTATCGCCTGAATTTAAATATTACCCTGAAAACATCCTGAATTTTCTAACAGAACGTTGTTCACGAATACAATATCAGGATCGTCAGCTACAGAGTTTTGCATCCGACCGTTGTGGCCAGCATTGTGTTTTTTTCCTGTGTCATAAGGCTTGTGGACTTTCTCTGAAACAAATTATGTCTAAATATCATAAAAATGTAGATAAAAATGATGCTATGGTTTATCATTTTGTTAAAAAATTTTCAAATTGCATCAAACGTCATGATGTTTACTACACACAGGTGAATTGTACTCTTGAAATGTTTAAAGAATGTCACGGACTGTGAAATTTGTTTTGAATAAAGTTTTATTGAACAAACAAGAGAGTTAAGGTGTAAAGCTGATCCATTTCTTCAAAGTGGGGACATCGCTCCAGCTTGGTGATAAAATGATATTTCTCCTCGGTTTTTTCTTTTTTTTCTTCAAAACGTCTTCAGAATCCGGAAGTACAACCCCTCCGTTCCTGAGTTGCGTAATCTGACGTTTCGCTAGCGGATTGGACACGATAGATAAGGGTACATTTTTTTCTACTAGAGTTTTTAGGAAAGGAGTCCAACCCGTCGGTTCTGATTGTGTATGTTTTTTTAACGGGTTGCTGATGCTTTTAATCAAGTCAAGGATGTGTGATCCTTTCTGCACATCGCCTTTATATTTAAATTCCCCCGTCGGAGTCCAGTTTAATCGTGTCATTTTCAGCAGGTACTCGGCGTTTTTTCTTCCGCGTACAGGAAGATTCTGTAGCGTTTCATTAATGAGTGTGTCAGCCGCTGTTTCTACAGCTGACGTAGGCTCAGCCGTCACAGTGGGCGGTTCAGTGGGAGGTGCACTTTCGTGTAGACCGGCTCTCATCAACTTCAGATAACGCTGTAACAGCGCATTGTATTTTTTAATTTTCTCATACGGCGTTAATCCCGTCTCCTGCATAATTAATTTCATTTCAGAGTCAAGATTCTCTTCAGCCACGTCCCGTATCGTAGGTTTAACAAGCTGACGTAATTGTTGGGGGGTCACCATAAACATTTTTTGAGAAGCCATCGTTTATTTCCTTATTAAGCCACCTATCAGTTCGCCGATCAGAGGCGCAGCGGCTGCTAAGAGTATGGGTAGAAATCCGCCTTTCTGACCGACTAAAAGCTTCTTTTTTTTAAAAAGGCTAGTTTTGTTATGAGTCAACTGTCTGAGCAATTCTTTGCTTTTAGACAACTTTCGAAATTGTCGCGGCGATAGACGTATATTTCCTTTGATCACGTTTAAAGCTATTTCGCATAAAGCCTTCAGAACGTCATCGGAGCACCCTTTTAAAAACTCCTGACGTTTGCGAGGTTTCATACGTGACAAAGCACGTAGAATCTTGGCGTTGCGTTTTATACGGGCTGACATGGCTCTGTTTTAGACAAATACACCGCGGTGAGTTGATCCGGAAGTAAACCCGTACGGAGACGGAAAGAGTCTGGCGTTTCCGCTTTTAAATCCACAATTAAATAACCGTACGGTTCTGACGTAGCGTCTTGAAAACTCTCCATGAAATATCTTTTTTGGTTAGGATATATTTGATTTGCTAAAACATTAATTTGCAATTTGTCTCGAGGGTTTTTAAACAAAATCAAATAATTGGTGTTTAAGCTGATGGAACGACTATGTTTTCCTTGATGAAAAACATTTTGAGTGATTAAAATGACGCTCATATTTCTGTGATGTCTCAGCTGGGTAAATAATTTTAGCACTCCAGGATGGCTGGACGTTTGAGACATCATGTCATCCAAGATCACCAAGTGGTTTTGACCCGATGGAAATAAATCATCATCCTCGAATGAAAGCGGGAGACCTTGAACGAATCGAATACTTTTATTACAAAGATCATCATACATAGGTTGATAAGATGTAAAAAACCACACAATGTTTTTTGGCATTTCAGTTAAACATTGCATACAATTTTCCAAAATACTTTTTACAAAAAAGGTTTTTCCACAGCCTGACGGACCAGCAATTTGTACACTGAATGGAGACTTTAGTCTAGCGTCAAAATCAGTTTCCATTTTTAATACCCAAATGGTTCTGTACAGCCGTCAGCAAATAACCTCCGCTTATCAAAAATCACACGAAACCTTTTCACAAATGAAACATTCGCGAGAGTGAGACCTTTTTTATCCCTCTTGATGACATCCTGTTGAGTTTGCAAAAATCTTCCCCTTTCTCCAGCCACGTACCCCTCAACCAGCAGCGCTAAGCTGTCAAAATTGATGTGATCAGATGAAATGAATGACTGTGTGATACCCTTAGCCTTTATCACCACCTGCTGGCGGTCCCGGGTTTTGTAAGCATACGTTTTTGGACCGGCTGATGAAAATTCCGTGATGGAATCACCTCCAAGTTCGTCAGTTAGATCCCCCAGCAGCGGTCCTGTTGGTAAAACACACTCATTCTCTTTGACAGAATAAATTATAGAATCTGTATCGTAATAAATGACGCGATTTCCCAGTTTGTTCAACGCATTTAATAATTTCAATCTGGCATAAGTTGTGGTGAATGCAGCTATAAAAATGTTGTTGCTTCTGCCAGGAGTCGTTAGGCATTTTTCTGCCAAACTGTGTTGCACCAGAACAGCTCCTGAAGTGAGAAAACTGAAGAATTTAACATTGTATCTCCCTGAAAACAGAATGTCAAAAAATTCATCAGGTTTTTGAACAAATGTGGTTTGTACAAGATCATCTCTTTGGCCAAACTTTCCCCAGAGTGAATTGAGACATAATTTTGAAATGGCACGCTTAGCAGGATTGTGCTGAATCTTGGACGCATCTAATAGTATTCCCTGACGAAGTTGGTAGTCCTGAATGTATTTTCTTTTCGACTCATCATCAATCAATCCTTCAGGAAAACCAGACGCTTGTTGTTTCTGCTTCAAAAACGTGTTAATGTAACCCGCGAACACATCTTTACTGCTTTTCTCAAAATCCCAGACTTCAATCATTTTCACCAGACTGTAACCTGAATCCAAAGCGTAATTGAGCTCTACACTCACCCAAACGCCCGTCAAAGCACGTTGAGACGCGCTGTGTGAACAAGAATCAGATTGATTATTCATTTCAGCGCATGTGCGACACAGTGTAAAAACGAGTTTACCTTTGGATGTTTTAAAAGGCAGAACAGGGAAAAACAGTTTTCTGGGTGGCAAAACGACAGCTTTAATCAAGCCAAAATAGTGACTCGGATCTCTGAAATTTTTAACATGAATTTTGGGATGGCCTATGGGGTAAGCCTGTGTGGCATTTACATAAGGGTACAGGCTCGTAAAATCCACATAGTGGATTTTTTCACCGCTCTGAGCAGAATGCCTCAGCCGAACCGGACAAGTTCTGCCACCATACAGGGCTTCACGAGGTAAAAGAGGAGCGGGCGGGGGGTCAAATCTTGAGACAAACTGTTTCACGTCCGGATCAGTTTTTACCATCTCCTGCCAATCATGTTCCCAAATGACATTCATTTTTAATCGATGCACAGTTTCCAACGACTGAAGCTTTTCGACGGTTTTGTCATAAATTTCACCAAAAGTGATTTTTCTCAGAGGACATATGGATGACTGTAAGAAACATTTTGGACAGCCGTGGAAAAAACAACCCATATACTCAAACCCTTGTTCGACGCCTGAAATCACAGCATATCCGTCGAGATAAAAATCTCCCACTTTATACTCCCCCAAAGGCGTTAAAGCGTGTTGAATGTCTACATTTTGACTGTGTGAAACCCACTCCAACCACACGATGCTTGAACTTGAAAATGGTTTTTGTTGCGGTCGATAACCGAGCGGACAAGGAATGGCCAATGTGTCTGGTTTTAGGAATTTTGATCTAAACACGCGCATGCAAGCTGAAGCGATCGTGACAGATTTCAGCGGGTCAATACCTGTTTCATTAAAAAACTCCTCTCTGAAAATACCGCATGCTTTACGCAGAATTTCCACATCGTTTCTACAATAAAACACGGCCTCCTTTCTGAAATCAAACAGCTGCTGTTTAGACACATCGGTGTACCATTCTAAAAATATTTTTTTATGCTCCGGAGACATTTGTTCAAACCCATAATGGCTGACATCTGGGTAAGGTCCTTTATAATTCAGATGTTCAAGCGATGAAAATCTGTGAGGAAAATAACCTTTAGTTTTATCTGTAAAGCCCAAAGCAGCTGGAAGGTTGGCTAATTTCATCATGAGAAAACTTAAGGAATCAATGAATCTCAACCCGAAATCTGGATCGTGAAAACTCAGGATTTTACAGCCTTGCATGAGTATATTTTTGGGAACAATTTTTAATTGACACATAGCGCTCAGAATTATATAAGCATCAAATCCACGCGCATTGTGTGCAACAAATGTATAATTGCTGAATTTAGGACGACGCATCTGCATAATAAAATCTTTAATGCAATCTAAACCAAATTTCTCCCAAACGTCGCCTGAATCGGATTTTGCACAGATTAAAAAAGGTGTATGCACACCGTTCTGATCCGTAAACGTTTCAGTGTCGTAATAAATAACCTTTTCCGTTAAACCGTCATCTTTTTTTTCAAGCTGAATAAAACAGCGATGATCGTCCGTGACCACCGACTGTTTGCAAACGATGCATTTGGTCGCTGAGCAAACGTGCTGTGAACCATTTCCACCCATGGCGATGTAATAAGTTTGTTTACAAATGGTGCATTTTTTAAACATTTCGCAAGGAGAAACTAACCTGTTTGCTTGAGGCCTGAAAACAGGTGTTTTGTGAGTTTGAAAACATATTACATTTTGGCATATTCGATTACAATCAGAACATGTGATGAGAGACGTTTCTGTTCGTTTGCATAAATCGGTATTACACACGCGACAGAACCATTTACAGTGATGTCCGTTTATGTTATTATAAGCGGAAAAGCACCATGAACAAAAATATTTGGCTCCTAAGAAACCTTTAATATTTTTTATGCCGTAATAATGTTGATTGAGTAGCAAAATGAACAACGGATTTGTTCGATCGCTAAAATCTGTTTCAAATTTAGAAATGATTCTGTCGGATCTGTAAAAAATGATTATTTTTCTTTGAACAATATTTTCAAATCGAATCACGTCGCTAAATGAAACGATTGATTGCTCCTGAAGCCCTGCCTGTTGATGAATATTTTTAGCCACATTCATTAATTCTGTATCTCTCGCTGAGGGATTTAACAGGCCGGCTATGCTTAGCGCAAAACACAACGGCTGATTGGCCTCTGGAGGACAAATGAGATGGTTTCGTTTTTTATTGACTAATTCGTGATCCAGAATGGTTTCGATTTTTCGTTTCCCGCCGCCGGACGGATTATTTATCACTTGCAGTCTGAAATTAAATTCGTTGTCAGCCTCTAATGCTTCATTTGATTGGACTAACAGATCCAGTAAATACTGAAGCTGATTTAACATATTTGATCCGTCATAATTAAAATTAACATGGTGTGTCGTGTGTAAAGTATTAATTTCAAACTGGACTCTATCGTTGGGACGCGCGATCTGGCTTCCTCTTTCAGCAAACCTGTTTAATATTTCCATCAGATTAATATAAAACTCGGCTGGGTCGTTGATTGCTTGAAAAGACACTCTCTCTCTAATTTCACGCTGGTTAAAAGCTGCGTTTACGCTCCCTCCGATCTGCCGGTGTTCTATTTGTCTCAATATTTCGTTTATTGCTTCTGATGAAGGCTCATCTGAATTTGCTAGAATTTGATCGATCTCGTTTACGCGCTGCTGGTGTTCTATTTGTCTCAAAATTTCGTTTATTGCTTCTGATGAAGGCGAATCTGAATTTGCTAGAATTTGATCGACCTCGTTTACGTGCTGCTGGTGTTCTATTTGTCTCAATATTTCGTTTATTGCTTCTGATGAAGGCGAATCTGAATTTGCTAGAATTTGATCGACCTCGTTTGAAACGGCTTGGGATGCTAAGATCTCACTATCTGAAGCTAATTCATCTACTTCACTCAGTCCGCTTAAATCAAACCAGTCATTTAACACCAAATTATCGGCCTCATCTGAGGGATTTTGGCTGGCTAAAATTCGATCTAACAAATCTACATTTAATTCACCATCTACTTCAATCAAATCTGAAAGGTCGTCAAACCAATTTTCACTCATGATACAAAAGACATTAATAACCTACTAAAAATGAAGAAAAAATCTGCGTCCTCCTTTTACAGAGCCAGCACTTGTTGGACCACTTCGACCAGGCCTGAGTTGACCTGCAGCAATAAGTAGGCCATTTTCATCCTGTTTAATCTCTGAAGTGGTGAAAGACGGATGTTTTTCTTTTTCTTCAGTCGTTTTTCTGATGAAAAAAATAAATAAAAATAAATAAAATGAACGAGCTTTTAATAAATTATATATAAAATTTAACTTACTCTGTACAGGTGCAGGAGGTGGTGCGTTCTCTTCCTCTTCATCTGAAAGGATAAAAACATCTTTTTTTACTTCAAATTTAATATACTATGCGGAGCTTTTTGTGAAACAGCTTACCGGCTGGCTGCTCAGGACCACGTTCAGCGGTTTCAGAGTCGCTGTCGGATTGTTCTGAAAGAATAAAAATAATGAAAAAATATGAACGAATCATCTTTGAAGTAAATAACCACCTTTTTATAAATCTCTTACCCTGTGCAGGAGAAGGGGGAGGAGGAGGAGGAGGAGGAGATGGAGGAGGTGTGGGCGGAGATATTGAAGCGGCAGTCGAATGTTGTTCTGAAAGGATAAAAAAACAACGGTAAATGTGTACGAGTCATCTTTGACTTATTAATCAGTTGTTTTTTTTATCGTTACCATCCGTCCGCGCATGAGAAGGGGCTGGAGGTGGTGGGGGCTGAGATATTGGGGGTGCGTAGGCCGTCGGACGTTGCTCTGAAGAATAAAAACGATAAATATGAACGACACATCTCTGACTTATTAATCGCTATTTTGTAATCACTTACCAGCTTCGAGGATCGTCTGCGGCGTGACGGTCCTGTAACGAACAGCTTTCACGTTCGCATTCCCGTGTGATCTGACGGTATGGCTGGGCTGATACGAATGTAAGACGGTTCGGCTGGTGGATGGAGGCGTGGTTGGGTAAAAGTTATCACTTCCGGGGTAAGGTTGAACCCCCTCCTTTTCTGTAAAATGAGATATTTCTCAGTTGAAGAAAAGAACGTTACGTATATATTTATAAAATCCACTCACTCAGATTCTCGACCGCGCGATTAATTTTAGACAAATCATCCAGGGGGACCGGTACCGGAGTTTTACAAGTTAATTCCTCAATAGGAATTTCTTCCCACTCGCCGTCCGATATGACAATAGCGTCTGAAAATAAAGATGTTAAACCAGAAAGAGAAAAAAAAAGATTTGCGTCTTGAGTTAAAAACTTACCCGTCATCTTAGCTTGTTACACCTCAAATCACGACTCCGAAAATGCGCTTTTACATTTTATACAGCTGTTTAAAAAAATCATGAATAGAAAACGGTTGCGATTGGTCGAAAAAAAAAATGTTTATAAACAATACAGAGTCATTTGCTTTGTTGTATAGGTAGACAAATGTATGAATGGTTGTTTAGAGTTGTGTGTGTGTGTGTGTGTGTGTGTGTGTGTGTGTGTGTGTGTGTGTGTGTGTGTGTGTGTGTGTGTGTGTGTGTGTGTGTGTGTGTGTGTGTGTGTGTGTGTGTGTGTGTGTGTGTGCTCGTATCCATTGCTTCGTCAAAACTCCCTGGAGCAGAAATAAAAAAACCTTTACGATCCAAAAAATAATACCGGACATTTCTTCCTGAAATCTCATCATGTCTCAATTCGAACGTTGTTTTTAGCAGAGGAAGGCTATATTCAAAACACGTATCCATCGCTTCTTCTTCTTATTCTTATTCTTTGCTCATGTTTTGGTTAAAATGTAGCAGCTCTTTCACTCGTGTGTAAATCCGTTTACGGCATGCATGTGCCTTAGTTTAACTATTCTGGGAGGTATGTCATTAAAGGTTTGACCAGAGGTACGTCTGCTCTGAGACTTTACTAATCCACCCCTCCCAAAAAACAAACCTCATAAACAGCTTTTTATTTATTTCAGCTGTTATAGGTCCTACAAAATGGATCAAATCTTTTCTCTGAGGCAGGAAGCAATGTGTGTGTGTGTGTGTGTGTGTGTGTGTGTGTGTGTGTGTGTGTGTGTGTGTGTGTGTGTGTGTGTGTGTGTGTGTGTGTGTGTGTGTGTGTGTGTGTGTGTGTGTGTGTGTGTGTGTGACAGTGAAAACAAAATGTGACACTAAAGGCAGGAGGCGATGGTTAAGCTTTCACCTAAATAGCTCTTTGAAACAATAGCAAGTCATTTGCTTTGTGAGTATCACCGTGCCAACTTGTTTAGAATGAACCAGAACTTTGTTTTTAAAACTTTCCCGCCACTCTTTCAATTCAGCCCACCTGCAAAAAAAAGTAAGTAATTTGCTTTTTGTGTGTTGTTTCTGTGACGATTTGGTTCAGCCAGATCTTTGTTTTAAAACTTACCGCCACCTGCAGAACAAAAAGGAAGTAATTTGCTTTGTCAGAAGTCGCTGGCCGTGCAAAATTGTTTAGAATGAACTTTAAGAAAGCTCAACAGATCTTAAAAAGCATCACGCTGAGGTAAGGATCAACTTTTGTTCTTATAGGCTTGAGTATGCAGGCTGGTTTACAACAGGACCTTAAATGGTTTAGGATGGTAAACCATTGCTTTTGTGAAGTGATAGAAATGTTTGAATGGTTTAGTCAAAGACAAATGTTTGAATGTAATCCCTTTACTTCTTAGAGAAGTGTGTGTGTGTGTGTGTGTGTGTGTGTGTGTGTGTGTGTGTGTGTGTGTGTGTGTGTGTGTGTGTGTGTGTGTGTGTGTGTGTGTGTGTGTGTGTGTGTGTGTGTGTGTGTGTGTGTGTGTGTGTGTGTGTGCTTACAACCATTAATTTGATGTGCTGCTGGACAGAGAGTTTTACACAATAGTTTTAGTTCTGGTCAAAAAGTGTCAGTGAGCTGCATGTAAATAACACATTTAAACACAAAGTTTAAGACTGAACATACGAAATCCAACGTGAACATCTCAAAGAGAGTAATAATGACATAGACAAATGTGTCACTCTGAAGAGTTTGTGTGTGTTCAGCAAAAGGCTGCAAAAGTTCATGCATTGACTTCAGCTTCTGCCACTCACTCAAGAGCTAGCAGACCATACCATCTTGTCTGCTACTACAAAAACAGATTCTTTAACTTTGAGGAAACGTACAACCATTTCATTCACGCTGAGGTAAGGATCAACTTTTGTTCTTATAGGCTTGAGAATGCATGGTGGTTTACAACAGGACCATAAATGGTTTAGGATGGTAAACCATTGCTTTTGTGAAGTGATAGAAATGTTTGAATGTAATCCTTTTACTTCTTAGAGAAGTGTGTGTGTGTGTGTGTGTGTGTGTGTGTGTGTGTGTGTGTGTGTGTGTGTGTGTGTGTGTGTGTGTGTATGTGTGTGTGTGTGTGTGTGTGTGTGTGTGTGTGTGTGTGTGTGTGTGTGTGTGTGTGTGTGTGTGTGTGTGTGTGTGTGTGTGTGTGTGTGTGTGTGTGTGCTTACAGCCATTAATTTGATGTGCTGCTGGACAGAGAGTTTTACACAATAGTTTTAGTTCTGGTCAAAAAGTGTCAGTGAGCTGCATGTAAGTAACACATTTAAACACAAAGTTTAAGACTGAACATACGAAATCCAACGTGAACATCTCAAAGAGAGTATTAATGACATAGACAAATGTGTCACTCTGAAGAGTTTGTGTGTGTTCAGCAAAAGGCTGCAAAAGTTCATGCATTGACTTCAGCTTCTGCCACTCACTCAAGAGCTAGCAGACCATACCATCTTGTCTGCTACTACAAAAACAGATTCTTTAACTTTGAGGAAACGTACAACCATTTCATAGGTACTTGACAGTGTGTGGGGCTGTCATTCACAACAGTTAGGCCGCACTCATCCACTGTCAGTGAGCCATGTCTGTAGGCACCTCTTCAGCGCGGCCTGGTGCTTCATTCAGCTCCTCGTGGTTCATCATTTTTTCTTAGAGCTCGGCTTTTCACCATTCGGACAGATCTGAGCTTTTAAAGAGTTAAACACAATAGGATTACACTCAGAAGGGAGGGGCTGTGGGAACCGATGGGCTATCACAAAAAAGAAACCACACACCATTACACACATTAGCCTATGACGTGGGATATCATGGACGCTCAACAATACGCCATTGATGATGCGGCGTGGGGGGTCTAGACCATCTGGACACGTTCAACAATACGCCATTGATGATGCGGCGTGGGGGGTCTAAGCCATCTGGACGCTCAACAATACACATGTCCATTTGATTAATGATACGGAAGGGGGGGCAAAGATTGAACAATACACCTGTCCATTTGATTAATGATAGGAAGGGGGGGCAAGGTCAAGGGTCAAATGAACAATAGGAATGAAAGGTCAAAGAACAATAGACCTGTCAAAATGTTTGACGAAAGGTGTCTTATAATACTCTCTCTTACAGGGCAACGCCACCACCCCTTTTATTTATTCTATTTACAAAATAAAGTTCATACCCTTCTATTTGTACTTCAGTCATCTTTTCATCATAAAGCCAAGTCTCAGTAATGGCAATGACTTTGAATTTACTTTTAAATTTACCTAAATAGTCCTTTATAGTACTTGATTATTGGAACCACAGCCTGAATTCACAAAACCTGTGCGAGAATTCTACACATGAAGTCCTCCATGCATACATATACTCACAACGGAACACACGTGATCCGAGACCAGAGACGCCAGCGGGAGCGGACACAGTATCTAAATCGATTGGATTTTTGTGCGGTTTAAATTTGGTTTTGTGGACCCATAGATAAATGGGTGCTTTGTTACCATTGGAGATTATTTGAAAGTTGACCGGAGCGAGTGGTTTAGTTGTTAGGTCAGGACCTGATTTTACCTGCAAAAGGTTGTTAATCAGCTTACCAGAGGTGACTGCTGTGTGACCAGAAATAGGAGTAAACTGTAGGTCAGGAGGAGAGGCTCTTGGATCATGAGGAGTCCTACTGCCCCCTGCTGGTTTCTCAAATTTATGCCATGTCTGTGAAACGGCAAAAGCAGCAGGAATATTGTTGAGGCTCTTGAGAGCCCGCTCACAAGAAAAAGTCACAGCGCCACCAGGATTTGGCTGGAACAGCAGGTGATGGACGGACATCAAAAGATCTGGTGGTCCTGGAAGTGGGACCTCTGAAGAGGACCCAGATACGAAAGGTCGCGTTAGAGAGTTTTGTTGAGGAGACAGACAGACATGTGACCAGCAAAAGCAACATAATCTGTCCTGTGGTTTGAAACCAAGAAGGTTTTATGTTAAATACAGGTGCAGACTTACGAGGATCCGGAGCAGATGTGCTCTTTGGAAGGTTCCCGGTTGACACACAGCGATCAGAAATACCAGGGTTAGCCAGCAAAGATACAGGGTGACTTGCGACCCTCTCTTTGGTAGGTAAATCATCCACCTGAGGTTCAGGGGTCATCAGCGCCAGCTGTAGTGCAGTAAGGTCAGTGGTGTCATCAGCCTTGTCCCCGCCGTTTGTAGGTGAAATTCCCACAAACAGGTTCTGGGCTTTAACTAAAGTCTCTGTGCCACCCGTCACCCCCCTTTTGACAAGTGGAGCTTCGGGCGGAGCATCCCTGTGAGCACCCGCTTCTCCTGGGTCAGGTGGGTCTCCCAACACAGAAAGAAGTGGTTGTGCTGCAGCAACCACCGAGGCTTCGTGGTCATCACTGATCTTAGAGGTACTGTTTAACCCAGGCAGTTCCGTGCTGCCGTGGTCAACACCTGAAGGAGAAATGATATGAGAAAGAGCACTCAGCTCAGAAACGGAGTCAAACTCCTGTGAAGGATGCTGGGGGGCTTTTGGGTCAAAAGAGTTCAAGATGATCCCGCTGACAGCAGGATCCTGGACCTGAAGACTGACAAAGTCATTCGCAGAAAAGCCAAGTTGAACAGGCACAAACCCTTCAGGTGGTTTTAAGATGGGGTCATCCGGGGGCCACAATGATTTCACGGCCCATGATGTGTCCACCATCTCACCCTGAGAGACAAGCTGGTCTGTGCCCGAGATGAAATGGCCATTGAGGAAGTTCTCTGGCAAAAGTCGGGTGTCAAAGCTGAGATTCTGCCCATCCATGTAGCTGGTGAGGTGTTCACCTGTCCACAAGGTGGAAAGAGAAAGATTATTGCAATCAGGATAACTTAACACAAGCTGTAGTTTGTCTCAGTCTACAACTGAGGTGGGAGTCTCAGCTATGTTAAAGAAATCAGCAGATTGTGACTGTGATGGGAGCTCGATCTGTAGTGGCACAAGTTCTGAACCAGGTGGGGAACTTGGTGTTCCCACCTGCTCAGAGTTACCAACTGTGAGACCCTGGAGGTCCGGAGACAGAGCGGGGGCCGAAGGCAGGATCCCTTCTGACCAGAGCTCTCCCCTTTCCTCATCAATGAAAGCATTTATTCGACACAGAAAGTCCACGCCAAGGGTGAGATCTATCCTTGCATGGTCGGATATGTAAGCCGGGTGTGTCAGAGTCATGGGCCCGAGTGTTATCTGGAGATCGAATCTAGAAGACAAGATTAGGTCATGAGATGAAGTCATGGTAATTACAGAACATGGTGTGACTTCTGGGGGCCTAACCCCCCTTCCACAAGAAATGCAAATGCGATCGCACATGGCTCGTGTTACCAGTGAAAATTCTGAACTCGTGTCAAGAAGTGCGTCGCAAAATAGATTCTGGGTCAGCTTAACTGGCACCAGAGCTTTATCACCTGAATTCTGGGGCACTAGGTGTCCCAAGAATATTATGGAAGGTTCTGCGTCGGGTTGGCCCGATTTTCCATCTGTTGCGGACGAACCGGTCCCCAATGTAGCAGGAACAGGTGATGCTTCCTGGTGGACGGACTCCTCTGTTTGCAGGGTTTGTTCTGGAAGCAGATCAACATCAGAGTCCTTTTCATCTGGTATATCAGAATGATCTTGTGAAATCACGTCAGAATGATCTTGTGAAATCATGTTAGGTTTCTTAGTCGGAGAAGAGGATTCTTGCTTTAGATCAGAGCCAAGTAAAACGTCAGAATATTTTGATTCTTGTTTATCTGGTGGCAAATCGGAGGAACATGGGGCTGTCACTCGTTTCCTTGCATGTTTGTTATATCTTGAATATCTGTTACGTCACGATGCATTTTGGGGAGCTGAGTTGTCATCTCAGCCGTCTGAATTAGGAACTCGCATCCCACCTCTAGAATTAGGGACATTAATTGCTTTATTTCTTCTGAGCTCATTTTAAAAACAGTGTACAGCCCTTTAATTTATTTTACAAATTCCTGGAAGCTGTCTTTGTGGGCATTTTCTGTTATTCTTAAAGAAGGAGTCGGAGACGGAGTTCTCAGCCAGACAGCGTGGTCTTTTTATTAATTCATCTCACAGGTCAGGACAGACAAAGACAAAGACAATCACGAGTGGTTCCCTTCTTTTATAGCCCCCACTCTTTGAACATTCCAGCTCACAGTCAACAGACGAGAACCAGACCATATTTGGTAGCACATCTCGTGGAAGCTGTAAGTGGAGACATCTTGTCTGGAACACAGGAACATTTTGGAATCACTTCAAGTTCACTGTTAGCAAGTAAGATAAGCATCTAGCTTTTACTGGAAGCAGGCAGGCCTAAACAAGAAAGCTGAAGTTGAGACAGTGCACAAACTCTAGCCAGCGCACAAACTCTAGCCAGAGAACACATCTCGATAAGCTTTCAACCTAAGAACTCAGTTTCAACTCAATACATTTTGTAGATGACCTCTTGACCTTTTTGGTGCCGACAACTTCAGTTATTAATACTGAGCTTATTTACAGAAGATATCTTGCTTTGACTGAACATTTAATAATACACTAGGAACCTTATTTTAAGAAATAAGCATTAGTAGTGAAACACAAAAACAGAAAAGAACAATGAGCTTATTGAGCCGGGTGTTAAAACCGCCACAAGATGGCAGCATCGATCGGCTAAGGAACTGTGGTTGATGGAGGGAGCTGATGCTTCACTCCTTCATCCAGAGTCAGGACGAGCAAAGCTGTTAAAGCTAACCTCTTGGTTTTGGCTAAAACACGGTGATTTTGATACCGAATAATGACCCCAAACGATCCCTTGGGACACTGCTGTCTACGGCGAATCGGTTTGATCGCTCGGCCTTACCGAAGTAAAACTATCCCCTTTTCAGCTGCGGCGCGCCTGTGATATGGCTGATGTCAGCTGAAGCTGATGTTGTTTGTTTGCGGTGTTCAGACGCGAAGCTATTTTTGTTATTTTGTTTAAAATAGAACCCTTGTTCGCTTTAAACTAGCGGATGCGCGCAGTTCGATCAGACTAAATCTGAATGTTCCCGAAAGCTTAACATAAGGGCATTTAAGCTGTAGACGGAGAACGGGGTGGGTGCTATTTTTCCAGCCAGTTTGGCTGGCTGTTAGCGGTTAGCTCTCACTAACATGAGGAGCGAAAAAGGAGTCTCTGACTCGGAGACGCAGTGTCTCAGCAAAGTGACGAATAAACAGTCAAACGCACAATCACACAATCAAACAACACATTCACTTACCGTAAACCTCTAATACAGGCCTGTATTTAATTAATGGCCGGGTCTCATATTTTGGCCGGTGTCGGAGTCAGCGGAGGTGAATAATGGCTGGTTTCTTATTGTGGCCGGGTGGAATGCGGTAACAAGCAAGTACGGGGGGCGGTTGTGTCATCCGTCTCACTTTTGATTTGCCAGTGATAGACCGCGAGGGTAACTTTAACCGTGCAGAGACGAAGAGGAGGCGAAAATTTGATATAAAGTTCAAAGAGAATGTGCGCTGCAGAACACTGGGGAGCAATAGGGGTTGTATGAACTAGTCGACTTCACTATAGTGACTTTTTATGCCTGTCATCGACTAGTCGCTGTCACATGATAATGACCTGCTGTCAGCAGGTGACAAGCTCCTGCGCTCGGGGGGGGCAACATGCTGTGCCAGAGCGTCGGTACTGACACGCGATCGTTCATGTCGGCTCATTTCCTTTAATGTTTTCTGTCTTTTATTTGCGCTTGATGTGTTTCGCTGTGGAGCGGGGCGCATCACCTTGTCATCCGGTGACGCACCGATCACCGATGAGGCCGCCAAGCAGGGAGCACTCCGCTGTTTTTGCGGTCGGTAGATCTGCGTCCTGAGCACGGCCACGGTAACATTATTAAATCAGGTGTTGCCACCTCAAAAACTAATTTAACATGCGATCGTTCATGTCAGCTCATTTCCTTTAATGTTTTCTGTCTTTTATTTGCGTCTGATGCGTTTCGCTGTGGATCGGGGCGCATCACCTTGTCATCCGGTGATGCACCGATCACTGATGCAGCCGCCAAGCAGCGAGCACTCTGCTGTTTTTGCGTTCGGTAGATCTTTTAGAACTGCAGTTCAAAGGTAACTCATAAGGTGAATATATATTAACCCAGGTAGCAGTTTCTCTTTAGGATTGAGAGGAGATGCAGGAAGATAATAAGCAGGCAGGACAGAAAAATAGTCAAATAAAAACAAATTAGTTTTTGTACCTGGTGGTTGCAACAAACAGACACCATTGAAAGTGAGGAACAGAAAATGAAATAATTATTTTAATGTTTAGAGCAGCAGGAACTCCGAGAGGCTGCAGGCGCATCAGTGAGTTTGCGGCCGCTGCGCAGGGGGAGGGGGGAGATGGCTAAAGCAGAAACTACCGTTGTTAAAAGAAATGTGTTTAACTTTGAAAATGTGGGCGCAATTTTAATTGTCAAAAACTCCAGCGAACCATTAGTTCATTTTGCTCAAATAGAAATAGAGGCCTGCCTCTAATTCTGGCCCTCCTTCCAATAAAGGCCTGGAGCTCGATGAGCTTGAGTCAAATACAGGCCAGGGCCTGTATTAGAGGATTTACGGTACTTTAGCAATTAGGATGCCTTTAAAACAGTCCCACAAGATCTGTGGATTAACGCTGCATCAGAATTTGCCGTTGTTTGTCGGATGTCGGTGTCACCGTAACAGCTTCCCTCCCGGAAGTCTCTGGAGGAATAAAATTAGGGTGGGACACCTTCCGTTTTCAGTAAAATATTGAAAATAAAACACAGAAATAGCGTTTTAATTTAGGAAAAATGGCTTGCCAGTTAATGAATAAGACTAATTATTGAAAGACTGGCTGGTTCCCCATTTATGCAGAGTTAAATCTGCATACTGAAATCAGCTCTGTTGCTATTCAGTGGAGATTCCGAAAAATGACCAATCAGATTAACCTATGAGGCTTAGATCATATATAAATATCCCGGATACTTATATCGATCTAAGTTCATACATAACCTGTTTGATCTCATTTTAATGCAAAGATTAATGTTTAATTTAGATAATTAAATTTAATAGCTAAAGTTATTTTTGAATCAGAAACTAGGATCTTCGCTTTCAAATAACCAGAAATATTATACCTTTTCTGTGTTCCGTTTCAATAAGAAGGCAAGTTTAAAAATGAAGAAATGTATTACTCACAATTTTAAACTTAAAGATTTGAAACGACAATTATAAAATGACAATTGATGGATGGCAATTTTATGACAATTTTCAACAGCTTTGATATTAAACTTGTTTTAAAAGCAAACCTGTGCCTAAATGGAAGCTAAATGGAAAATACGAGTTTGGATGCGTGGATGAAGTTATGAGAAGGTTTCTTTCGCAGAGAGTTGGAAGCGCTCCGACTGAAAATGATGTTTTGAGGCTAACTGAGTTATTTAGGGAGAAAACAGCGTCAAACACATTCTCGTGTGCTACGCCACCCAAACAGGACCCTCTTGTGGATCCTGAGATCAGGAGGATGTGGTTCATCCAAGATGACACTCAGTCTGGTAGGGGAGACGTAAGTGTCCGATCATCTGGTCCAGAGATGTCCTGGGTACACGGTTTGTCAAGCGTTTGGCAGATGGACATTCCCGTCTTAACTTCAGAAATCAATGACTCTGGGAGAGTCTTCGTTAGCTGGTTACAGTTCGTTTATTCTTTGGCTATTCTGGTCGGCGTGACTAGAACAGCAGGTGGAGGATTCAGGGCGGCCGTTCCCTTTCCCTCCTTGGTGTTGGTTCAACAACTGGTTCTGAAGCTGGGGATGGTTAGTTTTACCAAGCTCCAGGACACTCCCACTCTCTCAGGAAGAAAGCTTTGATCAGGCGTCAAAAACATGTGTGAAGTTATGTTTATCTGGACTCTGTGTTAGCTGGATAAGGTGACTGACCTTCTGATATGCTTAACACATCTTTACTGTCATCATAATCATTATTATTATTATTATAATTAATAATTATCATACCCAAAGCATAATAGTCCATTTCATTTAATTAAAATACCTTTATACTGAATAAAGTGATCACTTATGAGATTATGTTAAACAGCAATAAAATCAACGAGTTTTATTAATTATTATCTAATTATTATCATGTGACTTGAAGTGTCCTCTTCCTGGGATGGAACAGCAGATATGGTGATATGTTCTTGCAGACATCGTGGCTCCTTGGGTTAATCTGTGGATTTAAAAGTACTGTTTGACCCAGCTTGACCCAGCTGGGTAGATGTGACCTTTGCCACAAAATATAGGACCTTGTTTCAGTGTCCCGCAAGCTTCTAATTAAAGCCCTTTGAATGTCAGCATCAGCCTGCCTTTCTTTCCCCTGCGTTTGGATCCTCACCTCGACCACTCGCCTCACCTGCAGCCACTCAAAGTGGCAAAAGAACGGAAAACTCAAAGGATCCAGCAGGCAAATCCTGCCCTGGGAGTGTTTGCTGCAATGGCTCACTCCCCGCTACAGCTCAGCATCCCCTCCTTCAGTGCTGCCTCGCTGCAGACGCCACCGCCGAACCTCGGCCTCTGTAATCCTCTCTGTCCTCCCGGAGCCAGATGTGAGGTTGGGCGGGGTCGAGCTTGCAGAGTGGTGCCGCCTACCTCAGAGGCCCCCGCTCTGCTTTTCAGCTTGAACCCCCAGCCTTCGTCTCCAGTCCAGTCAACACCCTCGTCAACGACAGACCAAGGGACCGAGCCTGCAGGCAACCCGGCGGAGCTTGCCTGTATCCAGTCTGAGCTGATCAGGCCCCGTCAACTCCTCAGCCTCCAGGAGTTCCAGTTGGAGACTCTATCCGCCCTGGTACTCCAAGAGGTGCCTCCAGAGACTTGTGCAGCCCCGCCTGCAGCGGCTACGCCTCCAGAGACAACAGCGGCTCCAGAGACTCCGCCTCCAGCGGCTGCGGCTCCAGAGACTCCGCCTCCAGTGGCTCCAGAGACTCTACCTCCAGTCCTCGCCAGTCCTGTCCTTGCCAGTCCAGTCCATGCCAGCTCTTTCCTCGCCAGCCATGTCCTCACCAGGCGCAGGCCCCCCAGAACCCATCTCCTCCTGGCTGCCAAGCGCAGGCCCCCCAGATTCCGCCTTGGCCTGTGTTGGGCATCTGGTGCTGCCCTTTAAAAGGGGGGTACTTCCTCAACCTGTCCTGTGTCTTCTCTAATTGCTCCCACCTACCTCTCATCTCCCAATCACTTTAGATCCCAGCTCCTCTTGTATTTAAACCCTCCCAGTTATGTGTTCCTTGTCCATCCATTGTTTCAGTGTAACGCATGCTTCGAATTAAACCCTTTTGAATGTCCGCATCAGCCTGCCTTTCTTCCTCTGCATTTGGATCCTCACCTCGACCGCTCGCCTCACCTGCAGCATCACAATCTGTGGCTGTGCTCAGGAACTATTTGGTAATTTAACCCCCCAATTCAACCCCTTAAAGCTGGGGTTGGGGGGGGGGGGGGGCGAAGCTTAGGGGGGCCAATAAGATTACGCCCCCGTTGTCCAAGAAGCTTCTTCACGAGCAAGGACCTAAAAGGCTGCTTCAGCCCTTCGGCTGCCCTCTGGCGATGAGAAAAACAGGTCTGTGCATCATTTCATTTTGGCTGACTTTTATGCCAAGCCCAATTAGTGAATTCGGAGTAAAACTTTTATGGCATGTTTAATTTTGATCCAAATTCACGTTAACTCTCAAGATTTATCCTCCTTTGTCCTGACGTCACCAACTCTCATTTGCATCCACACACATGAACACACCCCTTTCTGCCTTACTACACCAATATGAAAACACACACACACTTTGTTCCCCCTCAGAAATTATTCCCCATTCTACTATAGCCTTGTGTGTCACCCAATTTCCACTTTTATTACAGATCAGTGATTTCATATCACTGCAATAAAGCTTCGGGTTTAACCAATTTATTAATTCCATGCATGAAACTATAAGATAGGTTTGATCCATTTGTCAAATGTATTACAGTTTTAGTCCATTGCTTGAGCACACTTTGCAAAACTTGGCTCATGGTGCCAAAACTCCACACACAAGGAAGTACGGAAGAACACTGGGAAATAAACCATTCACATCTACAGGTGCTGGCCAGTAAATTAGAATATCATCAAAAGGTTGAAAATATTTCAGTAATTCCATTCAAAACGTGAAACTTGTACATTATATTCATGCAATGCACACAGACCAATGTATTTCCGATGTTTATTACGTTTAAATTTGATATTTATAGGTGACAACCAATGAAAACATCAAATCTGGTATCTCAGAAAATTAGAATATTCTAAAGGCCAATGAAAAAACGTTTGTTTCTCTAATGTTGGCCAACTGAAAAGAATGAACATGAAAAGAATGTGCATGTATAGCACTCAATACTTAGTCGGGGCTCCTTTTGCCTCAATAACTGCAGTAATGCGGCGTGGCATGGACTCGATCAGTCTGTGGCACTGCTCAGGTGTTATGAGAGCCCAGGTTGCTCTGATAGTCGTCTTCAGCTCCTCTGCATTGTTGGGTCTAGCGTATTGCATCCTCCGCTTCACAATACCCCATAGATTTTCTATGGGGTTAAGGTCAGGCGAGTTTGCTGGCCAATCAAGGACAGGGATACCATGGTCCTTGAACCAGGTGCTGGTGGTTTTGGCACTGTGTGCAGGTGCCAAGTCCTGTTGAAAGGTGAAGTCTGCATCCCCATAAAGTTGGTCAGCAGCAGGAAGCATGAAGTGCTCTAAAACTTCCTGGTAGACGGCTGCATTGACCCTGGACCTCAGGAAACAGAGTGGGCCAACACCGGCAGATGACATGGCACCCCACACCATCACTGACGGTGGAAACTTTACACTGGACCTCATGCAACGTGGATTCTGTGCTTCTCCGCTCTTCCTCCAGACTCTGGGTCCTTGATTTCCAAAGGAAATGCAGAACTTGCTTTCATCAGAAAACATAACTTTGGACCACTCAGCATCAGTCCAGTCCTTTTTGTCCTTGGCCCAGGCGAGACGCTTCTTGCGCTGTTTCTTGTTCAGGAGTGACTTGACACACGGAATGCGACACCTGAATCCCATGTCTTTCATGAGTCTCCTCGTGGTGGTTCTTGAAGCGCTGACTCCAGCTGCAGTCCACTCTTTGTGGATCTCCCCCACATTTTTGAATGGGTTTGTCGTCACAATTCTCTGCAGGGTGCGGTTATCCCTAGAGCTTGTACACTTTTTTCTACCACATTTTTTCCGTCCCTTCGCCTGTCTGTTAATGTGCTTGGACACAGAGCTCTGCGAACAGCCAGCTTCTTTAGCAATCACCTTTTGTGTCTTGCCCTCCTTGTGCAAGGTGTCAATGATTGTCTTTTGGACAGCTGTTAAGTCAGAAGTCTTCCCCATGATTGTGGTGCCTTCAAAACAAGACTGAGGGACCTTTTAAAGGCCTTTGCAGGTGTTTTGAGTAAATCAGCTGATTAGAGTGGCAGCAGGTGTCTTCTATATTCAGCCTTTTCAGAATATTCTAATTTTTTGAGATACCAAATTTGGAGTTTTCATTAGTTGTCACTTATGAATATCAAATTTAAATGTAATGAACATTGGAAATACATTGGTCTGTGTGCATTGCATGAATATAATGTACAAGTTTCACGTTTTGAATGGAATTACTGAAATATTTTCAACCTTTTGATGATATTCTAATTTACTGGCCAGCACCTGTATGCCAGATACAAACTCTGCCATCAAAACTGAAGAATCCTTTGTCAAAACCTCACTTTGATGACTAAATGATGCCCACTTCCACATGTCAATACACTCTCATATCTGCGGCAACACACTAGTCTACTTTAAATAAAACACTGCAGTCTTTCACTTGTACTGTATTTATTTAGTTACAATTCCAGATGTTTCTCATAATTCCAAAAATAAAATACTGAAATCAACATTACTGCAATTACATTACAGTAGTGAAATTCATATGACAGGAAATTCAGTTACTGTAAAGCAAAAATAAAACAAACTGAACTTCACACAAAAGAAGTTACATGTATGGATCCTGCCGTCTGTCGGGGTCGGGCCACAGGACCTCGTCCACATCACAAGCAATATCTTCTCCGGCTAAACATCGGGGAAATAATCCCCTTGTGTGTCTAATCCATCCCTGAACTGACCTGATTTCAATATCTCCGCAGGCCTGTTCCATTGCTTGTGAAAGTGGCATTCGGGCGTGGGGTTGGCGATCATATACGCGCCATCTCAATGCTGAAAAGAACTCCTCTATAGGATTCAAAAATGGGGAGTAAGGGGGCAAGTACACTACTTCAAATCCTTCATGATGAGTAAACCAGTCTTGGACCAGAGCAGCCTGGTGGAAACTAACATTATCCCACACAACAACAAACCTGGGCTGCTCTGGTCTATTCTGTATGACGATGTCATGTAGACCATCAAGAAATGTGAGTATTTCCTGTGAATTGTAGTGCCCCAATTTGGCATGATGGTGCAGTAGCCCTTGAAGGCTAATGGCAGCACACAATGTAATATTTGCTCCACGTTGCCCAGGGACGTGCACAATTGCCCTTCGGCCAATAAGATTACGCCCCCGTTGTCTGTTTTTTGTCAGATTGAATCCAGCCTCATCGATGTAAATACACTCATGAGGCTGAGCAGCTCCATCCATGGCGAGCATTCTCTGCAAGAAAAAGTACATATTACTGTACTGTACAGTACTGTATGGATGGCATTACTCAAAGTACACAACTACACTGATACAGAATTGAACCACCTCATCACACAGGGGCCGGTTTAGCTTTCTGAATATACAGTGTCAATGTGGTACTGATCCAATGGTACAGACTCAGCTAATTGACTACTCCTCTTTTGTATTGTAAATGTAGAGGACTGAAACACTTACCTGTACGTATTCACGTCAAAGTTCCTTCACTCTGGCATTGTTCCTTTGAAATGGAGCCCTGTACAGTTGTTTCATTGTAATATGGTGCTTTGTCAAGATGCGTCTAATGGTGGTGATGCATACTGTATTTATATTGCCAAAACTCTGTCTATCTGCAATTATGTGACTCTGTAGCTGGTGGAGACGGATCGCATTATTTGCCCTGACCATGTCCACTAATGCAAGATCTTGTTGTTCAGTAAATAGGCGTTGACGTCCACCGCCAGTAGGTCTTCTGATCATTCTGTAGAAAACAATGCAACCAGTATTTGGAATCGTTTTGTTCTATTTTTCAGTACTATACAAACTGTATTTTACTGTATTTACTGTACTTGTATTACAGTACTGTAAAAATCTCAAGACATGATTATATGTGTCACAACACATATACAGTACAGTACTGGTGTAACAGTACATGTACGTTACATATACATGTAAGATGAGACAGTACTGTAAATACTCAAGCTACGTTACTGTAGTAGAGGAACTGAAGACATACCTGTTTTCCTGTCTGAATGTCCTCATGATGGATGCGACCGTGAAACGGCTAAGATTGGGGTGGACTATCTGTCCAGCTTCCCTCATGGCCAAACCATGGTTTATGACATGGTCCACCACAGTTGCCCTAATGTCATCAGAAATTATGGTCCTTGCACGGCCTCTTCGTCCACGTCCTCCTCTTGCTCTACCTCTAGCTCTCCCCCCCTCCATGCTGGCAAGTTCTCCAAAATGGCTTAGCTAAGGCCTGTTTGTAGCTGACTGATTGGTGTTCAGTTTTGTTAGTAATTGTTTTCAGGTGTGTGTCTAATTGTTTTCAATGACAGACTGTGTTTTGTATTTTGATTAGCTGTATTTTCCCAATGGTACTGCGAGATTTACTTTTTGAACAAAGTGTCTTATGTATGAAATAGTGTGTTGTAGAAAGGAGCTAGTGTTTTGCAGAATTGCAACCAAAGTGCAAAGCAGCACTTTTGTCTAAGGTATGGTTACACTTTGTTTAAGGCAGAGCCACAACAACTTCAAGTTGGGTTCCTTTGGTTTTAGCATCAGTCAAACGTGTTTAAGCAAATGGCTAAAACTGTATGTGACTCTGTAGCTGGTGGAGACGGATCACATTATTTGCCCTGACCATGTCCACTAATGCAGGTTCTTGTTGTTCAGTAAATAGGCGTTGACGTCCACCGCCAGTAGGTCTTCTGATCATTCTGTGGAAAACAATGCAACCAGTATTTGGAATCGTTTTGTTCTATTTTTCAGTACTATACAAACTGTATTTTACTGTATTTACTGTACTTGTATTACAGTACTGTAAAACATCTCAAGACATGATTATATGTGTCACAACACAAGGAGCCACCCTTCAGTACAGTACTGGTGTAACAGTACATGTACGTTACAATACATGTAAGATGAGACAGTACTGTAAATACTCAAGCTACATTACTGTAGTAGAGGAATTGAAGACATACCTGTTTTCCTGTCTGAATGTCCTTATGATGGATGCGACCGTGAAACGGCTAAGATTGGGGTGGACTCTCTGTCCAGCTTCCCTCATGGTCAGACCATGGTTTATGACATGGTCCACCACAATTGCCCTAATGTCATCAGAAATTATGGTCCTTGCACTGCCTCTTCGTCCACGTCCACGTCCACGTCCACGTCCACGTCCACGTCCACGTCCACGTCCTCCTCTTGCTCTGCTTCTAGCTCTCCCTCCCTCCATGCTGGCAAGTTCTCCAAAATGGCTTAGCTAAGGCCTTTTTGTAGCTGACTGATTGGTGTTCAGTTTTGTTAGTAATTGTTTTCAGGTGTGTGTCTAATTGTTTTCAATGACAGACTATGTTTTGTATTTTGAATAGCTGTGTTTTCCCAATGGTACTGCGAGATTTACTTTTTGAACAAAGTGTCTTATGTATGAAATAGTGTGTTGTGAGCAGGAGCAAGTGTGTTGTAGAAAAGAGCTAGTGTTTTGCAGAATTGCAACCAAAGTGCAAAGCAGCACTTTTGTCTAAGGTATGGTTACACTTTGTTTAAGGCAGAGCCACAACAACTTCAAGTTGGGTTCCTTTGGTTTTAGCATCTGTCAATCGTGTTTAAGCAAATGGCTAAAACTGTAACTGATGTTTGTAATAAACTCACAAAAACGTAAATAGCACCTGATAATTTCTAGCAATCTCGAGAATAGTCAGCACATTCTGGCAAGAAATCATCCTTTAGGTTAATTTCTGGTGTTAAATTGGAGACTGCTTACATTGAACAAATTTGAATATCAATTCAAGTGTTCCATGCTCACACTAACAAAGACTTGGTGGTGCCCCGATTAATTAATATAAGATTAAAAATGACTAAACAAGCTAAATCTACACCACATTTGATATGTATAGATATAAATCTATATTTATCGCTACAGGAATCCTTTTGCAGAAATGACTGCTTCAATACGGCGTGGCATGGAGGCAATTAGCCTGTGGCACTGCTGAGGTGTTATGGAGGCCCAGGATGCTTCGATAGCGGCCTTAAGCTCATCCAGAGTGTTGGGTCTTGCTTCTCTTAACTTTCTCTTCAAAATATCCCACAGATTCTCTATGGGGTTCAGGTCAGGAGAGTTGGCAGGCCAATTGAGCACAGTAATACCATGGTCAGTAAACCATTTATCAGTGGTTTTGGCACTGTGAGCAGGTGCCAGGTCGTGCTGTCACGGTGTAAAAATTTAACCTCACGGTTATTGTGACCAAAATTATCACGGTTTTTGGTATTATCGCGATATTTTTTTAAACATGTTACATTCTGAGACAGCGAAATAAACCCTGTATATCAGGAAAATATTGCCCTCAGTTTGTCTAAATTTTGCCAAAAATTGTTATATCTTGTAATTATGTTGTTTATTTGTTTACATATTTCCCCTTTAGTCTTTAAAATACCAATATTTGCCCATAACTTCTTATTTTTTGTCTGTTTGATGTCATCATTTTAAAAATATTAGACCAGATGATACTCAGTACTCAAGTAGCCTTCTAATCAGATACTTTTTTTTACCCTTACTTGAGTAATAAACCCTATATCAGGAAAATATTGTCCTCAGTTTGTCTCCTTCCAGTGAGCTTTGCAGATGTGGGAAAATGTCATCAGGCAGTAATCATTGTTAAATTCATAATTATTCTCGGAGAGAGACCAACTCTTATCTGCCCCTGGGAGCCCCTTAATGCATAGCGTAATTTCAATATGGGGGTGTCCGCGACACGGTTTATATGCAGGTAGCGGCGCTGCGGCTGTTTTATATAGCGACTCATTGCATTCTCCCTCAACCCAAATCCTCGGAGCACGCACATTAGCTAAAACGCTAACGTTAACTTGCCTTGTGTTGACTGTAGAGTTGTGGGTGATGGTCACGCAGATGTGTCATGAGATTTGAAGCATTGCTGCCTTTCACAGACACTTTTTCCTGCACATGCTGCTGTACAGGATAGCCGTCTTCTATCAACTGTCCCTTGGCATTCTTAAAATATCCAAAAAATGCCCATACTTCTGATTTTGTCTTCTTTGAGTGATAATAAATGTCCTGAGCGCTGCCGTCTCCTCCTTTGACCATTATTTCAGCTTAGCTTCAAGGAAGTTTTGGTTGTAAACAACAAAGTGCGCATGTGCCACTGGCAACTTCAGCAGATGATATGGTGGCTGGTAAGGGTCACCGCGCCTACACCGCAGCCACGGAGATAATTGTTTTTTTTGTTTTTAAACAAGACGGTTATTATTATTGTCAACTTTTTTACCCGGGGTTTACCGCTACACCGGTTACCGTGACAACCCTACTCTAGACGCCTGACTCCAGCCTAGAAACAGACTAGTACACCCAAAAGACAAAGTACCTGCAGGACATAAATGTGGAGTCATTTACGAAATCTCATGCAAACTCTGTAATAAAAAATACATAGGAGAAACCGGACACCAACTCAACACACGAACAATAGAACATAGAAAGGAGTGTGAGAGAGAAACAAGTCGAAGACACACAAGAGCAGCAAAACAAGAAGCAGAAATTGCAATAAATAAGTCAGCTGTAACAGATCACTGCACAAGAGAAAACCATATAATGGACTGGGACAACACAAGGATCATAAACACAGAACAACAGAAATACCAAAGATGGATAAAGGAAGCTATAGAGATAAGGAGACGTGGATGTGGGACCATGAACAGAGACGATGGAGTTTACTCATTGGATCGTGCATGGGACTGCATCATCAGAGAAGGGAGAGCGGGCAGCAGAGGACGACAATGTCCTCTGCTGCCCGCGGATAAACGGAGTAGGAAGTGACGCCATCATCAACATCAGCTCTGAGGATGTTTGCAGCCGCAAATGAAACGACAGCAAGGTAAAAAAAAAAAAAACTTTTCTGTGTTATAAAAAGGAACCAAAAATTGAATATTGAACTGATTCAGACCTTCCCTTAGATCTTATATAAAATGTAAATCTTTAAATGTCTTAGAAGCAAAAATAACATCATACTTTATTTCAGCCAAATGCACCCTTTTATTCATTTGCATGCTGTTTATCAGATATTAGGCTAAATTTCACTGTTTATTATATGTGTGATTCCTATGTTTAGCAGTACAACACAAACAACATGCATGTTTTCTTTGTACTAAACATATATTAATGTTCCTGTAAATAGAACATGGACAGCAATATGAGTTGATGTCTTTGAAGGTTCTCAGTCATCCAGGTCATAGTTATTTAAAAAAAAGGTTTTCTAACAGCATGTACGGGTTGCATGGCTTAATTTTTTTAAAGTCGACTGTCATGTACTGAAAATCAAGTCGACTTTGACCACTCATTGATGACGTCATGCACCTGAAGTGCGCGGGGGGGCTTCGCTGGAGTTTTTGACAATTAAAATAGCGCCCACATTTTTTAAGTTAAACACTGAGTATGTATTGTGTTCAGCTGATTGACTTGCCGTATTTTGACAGCCTCAAGACTTTTCTTTGTAATTTAATAAAAGTGAATGGCTCCATCAGGAAAAAAAAAAAAAAGAAAGACAAATTGGGGTCAAACTCTGTGAACCTTCAGGAGGGTAAAGTGGTTGACATAGTGGGGCATCCAATCCAGGTCATTTTATTTGCGTCCGCAGATATGACTGTTTGGTTGGTCGGGGATGGAGAAGGCTCAAAGCAGCTTCATGCACATTTCCATTCCCTTCACTCTGTCACGCTTGTTTCATGCTACACAGAGGATCAAACCCACCATTATCGTTCCAGTAAAGCTGCTGACTGAGTCAAGGACATGGGCCCCATCAGGAGAGACTTCCAGCTTACATTGGTGCCGTTTAACCACAGCTGTACAACTGAAAGTGTATTTCATAGTTCCACCCTCCGGTTTCAATATTTACCTGAAATGATGTACAGCAACCCATTTAGGTGAGTTCAGATACCATAGTGCTGTATGTTTCCTCATATTGCTGAAATGAGGCTGTTTGATGTAAAATGTACACACGGGTGTGATGGCTCTCCAGCTATGTGGATGGGAAATGCTCCACTCTGCTTGCAACTAGTTTCACTCCTGAAAGAAGCTATCCCAGTGGTATTAGACATGTAAATGCAAATTGCAGGTGGGTGGCTATGCTTGTCTGCCTTTCAAGTTGTGCAGAATCCAGATAAGAAGAGCAGTGCCACCTAGTGGTGTCAGTCAGAGGTGATGCCTATCTGGAAGAACTTTGTATGATAGTAATACATTTTTAAATTGAAGCAAAAAAGGCTATAAATATGGATGCTGTCATATGGGGTGCATAAGCATTGACAAGCTGTGACATGTTTTCCATTTACAAGTAGATATCCAACATGCAGGCCTGGTGCTGCTTTATCACTGCAGGATGACTAGTTTCTTATACAGAATCAGATCTTTTTTTAATCGATTTTGGTGAAACGTCAGCTGTAATGTTCGAGGTCAGTGCCTCGGGTCTTATGTTATTAAGTCTGTAAAGACATGAATCAAATAGCTTTCTGTCTGATCATGAGTTTGTGATGTAAAAAATCAGTCAGCAGGTCAGGGTTCAGCAGCATATTCTTTGATAAATCTCAGCTGTGTTGCCAAACAGAAAACAGACATATTTCCGTAAATGTAATTTTAAAAAACCAAAATAGAAAAACTAAAATCAGAACCTAAAGCAAGCATTTGTTGTTAACATATGTAGAATTTATGGAAACCCTGTAACAGTTTCAACTTTTACGTTGAGCTATATTGGTAGTAATATAATAAACATAAATATTTAAAGAGCAATTTGCAGGTTCACTTTTTCTTTCTAATTCATATAAAATGCTGTCCAACAAAATCTAATTGAAACGCTTAATGTGGATATTATGTTTTAAAATATAAAACAGAGTTTTTCTAGTAAAAAGTGGCCTTTCTCAGCAGAGCTTCTAAAACAGCTTAGTTCTAAATCTGAATCTCTGACATAACAAAAGGGAGTTAGAAGCTAGGCTGCCTCAGCTCAGTGTGGAGAGTGGGTAGTTTTAGGGTAGAGAGGTCATGCCAGTCAGTTTGTGTTTACTAGTGTTGGATTGTGTTCATGTTGATAAACTATAGTGTGCGAAGGCTAGACATCAAGTCCATGGCTTTCCAGATAAGAGAAACAATGCCTCTATCTCCGTGCCTGAGGGCGTTTTGTGCAGCTGAAAAGATGGACTTCTGTAGATCACATTGGTCAGTACCAGCACAAGGCAGTGGCGGTGCCAGAGGGGCGCTAGGGGGCGCTATAGCTACCCCTGGATTAGTCATTGCACCCCCATAGCACCCCCAAGTAAATATTAGATTTTTTTTTTTACAATTTAATTTTAATTTAACGTGTGGATGTGATAATATTTAACATACAAAACAAAAATAATCAGTAAATTATCATATAGATAGTAAAAACTTAAACCAAAAAAGGAAATTGATGTTAACCTTTGACCTCATTTCCCACCTGCGAACGAGTGAAAGGTAGAGCTAGTGGTAAAATGGATTGATTTTTGTTGCCCAAATTTCCACAGGTTCAGTCAGAAACAAATTAATCTTTGGAAGTGATCTCAGACTCACAAAAACCTATGGATCTGGATGAAGAGAGTCAACCCTCAACCGCAGCATCAGTCGAGGGTTTTGCTAACACTAATGTTAGCTAACCTTGCAACACTATAGATGGTTTTCTGTGTGGCTGGCTGTATGTGTTTATGATTTCAAGGAAAATTCAGCGATTGTTCACTTGTTTATGATGTATATTAATGATTGTTTCAGGTGCTGTTGAGGTTTTGTGCACACATGGGTATCTGCTAGTGTTGAAGGTGTTTTAGAGAACAATAGGTACGCATGACCACTTCCTTCATAGCACCCTCAATAAAAAGACTAGCTCCTTCATTGCACCTGCAGAAAAAAAATTCTGGAGCTACCACTGGGACAGGGGGGTCCACGCTAGCCTCCAGAGACCTGTGGCCGGGTTTAAAAATTAAATGCAGATTTCTGGAGCTCAAATCACCATCAGAACCGACCACCAGAAGAGACGTGCGGCTCAGCGGGCCAGTCGAGGTGGTTTCCGGATTGGAACCGGATTAGAACCGTCGCCTGGACCCCCAGGAGAGGATGCGCTGCTTTTTAAAAATACCAGCTGGACTGGTTCACTGGTGTCTGGGTCGGATCCAGCTGACAGAAGCCCGCATGAGCTCCAGAATCGAATGACAGGCGTCTCTCTCCCTCTCTCTAAGCGCTAAACTACATTACGTGAACAGATATTAATGAGTATGAGACAACTGACAGACGCTCATTAGTATTAATATTATATTAACTGACCGATACTATTGTAATTGTCTGGTACATGATATTAATCTGTACAATATTGTGATGTTAGCACATGAGTTTCAGCTAGCATCGTTAACTCATCTGCTGCTCCCCCGCTGCTTCTCCACACTCTCTGCTTTGGCCGATGATTTCTCCCTCAGGTTTGTCTTTGCTCTCTGGGGCGAGCAGCAAACTCAACTTTATGGTTTTGGTCCATCAGAAGTAGAATTATAAACATTGAAAGTTGCCTCTGTGTCAGCGCCGTCTTTAAAATCCATATATGTCTCTGGATTAAGCTACTTTCCAAACCAAGTGACAATCATAAAATAAATTGATTTCAAAAGATAGAACAAAGAAAACCTCAGCCAGCGTAAAAAAAAAACCTGGAAAATGAATGTGGGTCATTTTTGACCCATATTGTTTATTAGAAGGGGCGTGGATATGTTGCACATAAAAGGGTTAAAATCACACAGAGTCACACAAACCTTGACTCATGAATTCAGTAATTGAAAATGGATACATGAAGGTGACTCATAAATTAAACCTGACAGGTTATTTCCTTCTCACTTTGCATATTAAGAAGGAAGTAAGTGGTTTGGTGGTCGAAATAAATACTCAGCTACAAGTGCAAATGTATTTCCAAAATGGTTCAATAACACATGAATATTTCTAAGAAAAACCTTTTATAGGTGGAAGAAAGAAACTCAGAAACAAACAGGAGTGCATATCTTTCTCTGGGAAATTAAAGGCGTTAAGGAAATCACCACTAAGCTGAAGGGCCTCAGCACCGAGCTGAGTTAGAGACTTTTGTTGTTGCTGCTGAATAAAGTAATGAAACAAAATTGATTGTGCATTAGAGGAAACTAACTCCCTTAATTTGCTTATAGAACTGTGTCAGAATATAAAACAGCATGCACATTACAAAAGCATGAAGAGTAAAAAAGTATGGTGTTGGATGCAAAATTATTTAAAAGCTCAATTAAAGTATACTTCAATTAATATGGGCAAGACAACTTCAATAAGAAGAAGCTGACGCTGGTTAGGTGGGCTACTTGACTTGAAACTAGGCTGTTGGTCTAAAAACAACCAAGTTATTTGACCCAAGGAGCTTTCACTAAAAAGGTGTAATATCAATTATAGATTCCCTCTTTCACCAAATTGAAATAACGCCTGTCTCAAATCAAATAAATTATGAGCACCAAGTCCACTCATGGATTAAACTATGTCACAATATGAAATTATTTATAATTTATCAAAACATTAATTTTCATGAATAAAATTAGCTTTCTAAAAAATCTGAGGGAAATTCTAAATGAAGATCATAATAAATCATAATAATTTGGATTGACATGGAGAAATAGTTTAATTCTGACTGGATTGATGAGCTAACAGCAAGTCTGAGTGTCGCCAGTTGGGTTGCTGCCATTTACTATCTAAAATATAATAGAGTTTCATGTGCACATTTTTACGGTTAGTTGCAGCATCATCCATGTTTCTGGTCTTTAATGAAGTCCATAACACAAAGTTTAAGATAACAAATTGTTTCTAGGTTTCTAAAAGCTTCACTTCACAACATTATTAGTATGTTCTAGGAATGTCAGATATTATCGATCTAACATTAATATCTGCATTAAAATGTAATATTGGTAAACATTTGTAATGGTCTTTACTCCTGACCCAACTTTCACATGCCATGTACAGTACACATGAAACTATTTGGCTTCATCTCCTCTCCTCACTATAAAACTGTCAGAATTTGACAGATCTGAGGTTTGGAGTATTTATGTTAAATTTGGAAAACCTGTAAATAAGTTATGTTCCCTGTGTAGTGAGGACCTGCTCTCCTAACATTCTATGTGTAGCTAGCAAGCGGGACTGTTGTTCTTAACTGAAGATCTTTATAAAATGCTTTAACACTAAAACTGCTTTATACAGAAACAGAAAAAAATACATTGCTAACTTATACACAAATCACTCTTAGCGATTAGCCTAGCTTAGCATGAGTGCACTGTGTAAGCAGTGTACTCATGTGCTTATGCTTATTTTAATCACAATAAAAAATTCTCATTTTAAACATATGTTTAATCGTTTTTTAAAATCTTTTTAATACTTTAATCTTTTTTTGTTTTGTTTTTGTGAATCACCTTGTGATTTTTATCTTGAGAGGCGCTGTATAAAACATAATTTTGTCATGGTGAGTGTTGGTTTTGGACCCATATGCAGGTGAGTGAAGCTCTGAGGCAAACTAACACTTAAATCCATTTAATGCAGGGATTTGGGAGTGCAGAAACAACAGGAACAGAAGCACGTTGACATGGGGAGACATTAGACAAGAACAACAGATGAAACGACAAAAGACACAGGACTGACAGGGCTTAAATACACTGGAGCAGGTGATCAGGTTAACAAGAGGCAGGTGCAAACAAAATAACACACGGGGAGACAAAAGGCAACCAAAGCTGGGAAGCAGAACGTGGCATATTTTCTTTCTTTCTTTCTTTCTTTCTTTCTTTCTTTCTTTCTTTCTTTCTTTCTTTCTTTCTTTCTTTCTTTCTTTCAGTAATTTCAAAGGAGACTGAGAATGCAGTCAATTAACAGTCTAAAATTGTGATTTGAGCCTCTAAAAAGCATAAAAAAAATTATTTTTCATCTGTCCCAGGAGCCCTGATACAGGTCTTTCTGAAAACCCAAATTCATGGTGTGTTCGATTTACCTCGGAAGTCTGAAATTCTTCAGAGTTTCCGACTTGGATATCAGACTTCGGGGGGTGTTTCATTTGAATTTTCCTACTCTGAAGTTGGAATTTTCGAGTTCCGAGAACAAATCAAACGCACCATCAGACTTGCACTGAAACAAGCTGTTTACCCCTCCCACTTGGCCCGGACATAAATTTGATAATGAGCTGCTTGCTGGTTGGTTTCCCCAGGCTTCGGGTAGCTTCTTTTTTCCCCCTGAAACTTGAAGCCTCTGTCACAGCCTTGCAGCAGCAAGTCTTCTCATACTTTGTTCAAAAAATGGGTTCATCTGGCATTCTACCTTACATGTTTGAACCCGACTCAGGAGATAGCTCATGTAGTGTTAAAGAGTTACAATTTTGTTACGTCCCCGGCTCTCTAGGAGAGATGAGGAGGGGAGTAATAAAATTATTGTGTGGATTAAATAATAAACAAAGTGCTGTGTCGCTCAAAAACAAGAATTTTATTTCAAAATGAATGTTTACAATACACAAAAAAAAAGGAATCTATATACAAAAACAAAAGGAGATATTTACAAAAGGGAAATAACGAAAAGCACCACCCCAGAAGGGGGTGGGAAGAAAACTGAGAATAATAATATTTACACCAAAGGGGAGATCCGAGGTCAAAAGTCTGAAACCAGTCCAAAGTCAAATTACCAAAGAGTCTAGTCTAATTCTAAATTCCAAAACTGAGTCAAATACCGAAGTCTAAAGAGCAAACCGAAAGCGAGCGAGGAGAAGAGAATAGTGCAAACTCTTGCGAATTTACACTACCCTTGGACCTTCTCCCTGACTGAGAGCAAGAGAGAAGCTGTGGGGCAGCGCCTGGATCTCTGAGACTTGGAGCTCCCCCCGTCTCCTGCGCATCTTTGGGGGGCGGATCTGTGGTCCCTCACACTCCGCTGGACGCTCCTATAGAGAAACCTTACATAAACAAGCGCGTGTACACACACAGGTGCTCACATGGTGCTCTCAAAAGTATGGGCTTGGGCACGTTAAACACAGGTCTTAAGACTATGGTGGGCACTTAATGCACTGTGATTTATTATCGTGATTCTTCAGTTAAGCAATGTTGATTATATATTTCCTCATCAAGTTGATGCAGTGATAGCTTGATCTTGTTGTATTGTTGTTGTGTCCCATTTTTTTGCCCTTTTGCTTTTTTTTGTCTTTTTCTGCAGGTCTAGAAGCAGACTCTTGTTCATTATGGTTTATTTTTGTGCTTTGGCTGGTGTGATTCCTGTTTTGCTCTTGTGAGTCCAGAAATATTTTTTTGTAAAAACTTCAGTTCCGTTTCTCGGTTTTCTATCTTAGCTTTAAGCATACATGCATCATATTTTAAATCCAATTTCTCCTCCAGTTGGGTCCTAAGACCTCACAGCTTTCAGAAGTGGCTGGGACCTTGATAGTGCTACAACTCCCTGCTGACCGTGGTGTCCGCAAGCTGGTGATCTGCACAGATTCGGACTATGCGCATCTCCGTTTCATTTGTCATCTACCTTCTTGGAAAAGTAATGGGTTCTTAACCTCTAACCGGAAGCCCGTTAATCATCAGGACCTCTTCGTGGCATGTGATGCCTTAGCGACATCACATGACATGCAGTGCTATTGGCTTAAGGTCAAAGGTCACTCTCGGGCACCTGGAACTGATAAGGATCTGAATGATCTTGCAGACTCTCTTGCCAAACAAGGTGCAACTGATGGTACCCCATGGTCCTTCAACCCCTTGTGGCTCCCTGACGATGTGTCTTCTCGGTCAGACCCACTCCGCGTGTGTGTCGTGACCCAAGCTCAGGCCGCTAACGCGTCCACCTCTCAACCATTTGATGGCTTTGTGTCCGTTCAATCTTTTTCTGAAAACGATCTTGTCAGCCTTCAGTCCCAGAACCCTGCTATCAGCAGGATGATCCTGTGTCTTTCTGATCCAACAGCTCATCTGCCTTCTTCTGTCAAGCTTGACTCCGTTCCTGAGCTCCGTGCTCTTTCGGGTTCGGGTCACGCTGAGGATGGTCGAAGGGTTGCTGATGCATGTCTCCAAACCTCCGTCATCGCCTGTCCTTGTGGCGCCACCGCCCCTTAGGGGGGCGGCATGATCACGCAAGCTCATGACTCTTCTTTTGCCGGACACAAAGGTGTCAAGGCCACGTTCGGTGCCACACCGTGGTCGGACCTGCAATTTGACCAAATCCAGCAGAGGTAACAAATACTTCTTGACTGTGACCTGTGGATTCACCAAATGGGTTGAATGTCTGCCGGCACCTAACGACACTGCTCAAACAACTGCGATCCTTTTGATGAATCACATCTTCTCCCGGTTTGGCCTCCCCAAACGCGTTAATTCAGATAGGGGAACTCACTTCACCTCTGGAGTGATGGGCGGATGTTGGGTGTCAAGGCCAATTTCCACATTGGTTGCCGGCCCCAGTCTTCCGGCCAGGTGGAAAGGATGAACCGGACTGTTATCAGCATTTTAAGGAAATACGTGTCCTCTAACCACAGAGACTGGGATATGAAGCTTACGTTGGTCCTTATGGCCATACGGGCCACTTCTCATGAGTGTACAGTTGTCTCCCCATTTTTTTTCTCAACTTTATTTTCATTTATTGACATTAAAATAAAGATACAAAACTAAATTGCTAAAAGCCAAAATGAAAAAGGGGACAGAAAGAAGAAAAACGTATGTTATCTGCTCCTTTTAACTAAAATAACATTAATACAAATGAAACAATCATATGATTCTTAAAAAAAATTTGAACAATATAGTTCCGGACTGGCTGGCCGGCACAACCCCAACCCATGAACTGAAAAAAAGAGAGAAAAGAAGTTACACAGAAAGAAGCACAAAGCTATACACATATATACCTACATAGATACACATATGCATACACAGACCCGTTCCCCCTTCCCCTTTTTTTTTCTTTCACCCCTCCAACCCTCCTCCCCTCACGCGTTTATGTAACAGATCTATGTAAGTTAATCATTTCATTTTTTATCTCTTTTTTTGAAAGTCAATATTGTTTTTGCATTCTTGATTTGAGTATTTAATTTATTCCACATTTTAACCCCACATATGGACACAAAATGTTCCTTTATGAGTATCCTATGTCTAGGTATATTAAATAAGTCGTGTCCTTTTAAATCATATTTGCTATGTCTTTTTGTAAATCTTTTGATTAAACCTGCAGGTGCGTACCCTTTGTTTGCAATATACATAAATTTTAAAATATTGCAGTCCACCAGATCATAGAATTTTAGTGTTTTTAATTGCATAAATGATGGATTGGACGGATTTCTTATTGCTTTTTTCTGTAAGATGTAAATGGAATTTGTGTAAGTTTTATATGTTGTTCCCCAGATTTCAATGCAGTAGTTCAGGTACGGTGTGATCAGTGAGTTATATAACAACTATAGGAAATTATTATCAAGTAACCATTTTGCTCTATGTAACAGTGCAATAGTTTTAGATAGTTTAGTTTTGACACTGTTTATATGTAGTTTCCAAGACATTTTTTCATCAATGATGACTCCCAGATACTTGACTTCTTTAACTCTTTTAATATTAATCTAATCTATATTTAATAAAATTTCTAAATTTGAATATGTACTACTAAATATCATAAAACATGATTTATCACTGTTAAATGATAGTTTGTTCCCATCAAACCATAGTTAAATTTTTTTCATCTCTGTTTGTATCACTTCTATCATCTGCTCAACGTTATCTCCTGAATAATAAAAAGTTGTATCATCTGTAAATAAGGTGCATTTTAATATATTGGATACCTCAACAATGTCATTTATATAAATGATAAATAGTTTAGGGCCCAATACCGACCCTTGTGGTACACCACCACAAGTAATGTTATTTATATGTGATTTTGTGTTGTTTATTTGAACATATTGCTGCCTACTAAGATACTTATGAGATGAGTTTTTTTGTCAATGGCTTCCGATATTGCTTCTGTTAATTCCATTAATGCCATGGATGTTGAATGATTTGTTCTAAAACCATACTGACTGTCATTTAATATCTCTTCTTTGATCAGGAATCGGTCCAACCTAGCAATATATAATTTTTCTAGTATTTTTGAGAATTTTGACGATAAAAATATTGGTCTATAGTTGGAAAAGACACGTTTGTCTCCACTTTTATGAAGTGGTATGCCTTTTGCAATTTTCATTCTGTTAGGAAATGTCCCTGTTGCAAAAGATAAATTACATATGTAAGTTAATGGATGAATAATACTTTCTATTATATTTTTTACTAATGTTATGTCTAAATGATGACAGGTAGACAAATTACCCTGCCGCTTCACCTGCTGTATCAGTCAGGTCAGCCCAGTGCCGCTCCGGCTTACACTAGCGAGCAGTATGTGCAGGACCTGAAAAACCATCTGCCTGCAGCATTTTCTTTTGCACAGACAAATCTGGAGAAATCAGCTGAGGGCAGGAAGGCTTATTACGATCAGAACGCCTCACATTCTGAACTCAACATGGGTGATGAGGTCTGGTTCTACATTTTTGCTCCTAACTCCGGTCACACAAAAACAACCTCTGGTAAACTGGCTAAGAAACTTTTGCCAATGTGGTCAGGTGCATACCTGATAACTGAAAAACTCTCTCCAGTCGTGTATCAGATCAAGATCACTGACGGAAACAAAGACCCCACCTATAAGTGGGTCCACAGGAACCAAATCAAACCGCACTAGGGTTCCACTAATCTGTATTATATTACAACCCAAGACTCTGATAACCCAACTTGCATCGCACCAAAAGGGGAGTGATCTCTATTTTCCGTTGTCAGTCCCATGGTCCCCTGTTTCAGGTTACACAACTTTGTGTTTGTTTGTGGGTGTGCATTGTTGTCTTTCCTGTTAAAACATGACGTGCAGATTTGAAGTCAGGTAATGAGTAAGTTTTAACAGTAAAAGGGTTTATGCCACATTCTGTTGTGTTATCCAAATTTGTTTTTATTTTCACTAATCTTAATTCCTTATGGGGTACATTCACATATAGGTTGATTAATAACTTCACTGATTCACATTTTAGTGCTCTTTGTCACTCATATGTCTACTTTATTATGTTATTTACGCTTGATTAAGTTGATAACTTTTTGATTAACTTGTTGATTTACCAGTTATGGGCTTTATATACTTTTAGACTGGGGATCATTTTTAAGCAAATACTTCTTCATTTAGTTAATAAAAGAGGTAGCAGACAAACTTCTGCTCTCTGGTGTTTCTGTCCCTCTGGTTTTGCACACTCGCTCTCCACCTGTGCCATTGTGAATCCCTGGTGTGACGCCTGAGCTCTGCAGCTCCAGCATTGCCCAGGTGACATTCCTTGGCGTTGTCAGCAGGACACAGGTTTGGGAGCGGAGTTGTGTGCTTGGGGGCTGAGACAAGAATGATGATGCCTGTGTATCCGGGTGCCCCTTAGGTACCAAAGTCTAGGGGTCTGGATGCAGATGTTTTGTATGGAGATTGGAAGGAGCAACTGCAGGGGTTGTTAAATGCTCAAGAGATGGAGGAACACAGAAAAGTAGAAATCTTAATTGGGACTCTGAGGGGTGAGCCAAAACGTCAAGTTGCTGTGTTGGAAGAAGCAGCCAGAGACAGAGTTAAGAAAATTTTGGGGTATTTGTATTCTTTGTGTGGTGACAATACTCCTGTGGCAGTGTTAAGGTCACAGTTTATAAGTTGTATACAAAAACCAAATGAGTCTGTGAAATCATTCGCCTTAAGATTAAGGGAGCTATATTGCAGGCTACAGTGGCGCAGTCCTGACCACGCACCCGCTGAGGAGAGCTTGCAGAAACAGATGCTGTTAGATTTACGTGAAGGCCCACTGTCACAGACTCTGCAAGCTTATGTGCGGCACCACCCTGGAGATGACTTTGCAGCTGTCAATCGGGAGGCTTTACTGTTGGAAGACGAACAGCTTTCTTAACAGTTTTGTTTTATTGCATGATTTTGTTGTGTGTTGCTGGTTTTGTGTGCATGTTTAGTTTAGATTGTTTTGCTACTGTTGACATGACTGATGATGGTCACCTGGGGAGGTGGGCGTGATTGAGACAGCGCACCAAGTGCGCATTGTTGGCAGGCTGATAAAAGGAAGAAGCTGCAAAACTGCGGGAAGGAAAAAAGACAAAAACAAGAAGGCAGAGGGACTGCACTAATAGAAGAGGATTTAGCACAGAAAGGCTTGAATCGCAGGAGGAGCAGTTCATCCCTGGCGTGCCGCAACAAGTGGGAGCAACGCCTTTGAATGACAGCAGGGCAGAGGTTGAACCTCTGCCTGCATCCGTGAGTAGACTGCTTTCACTGTCATATGCAGGGTGACGCTCCGTATGGGCCGATCCTACGGGAGGGGAAAGAGATTGCACCGCTTCACAGACAAAGGTTATTCCCCAGTGTTTTGTCCTTGGCAGGGAGGAGCGGCGAGAGCCCCCGGGAGATCATGCCTGAGACGATCGCCTGATGAGAGCGAGACCAGAGATTGCTGGAGTCGGACGCAGAAGCCGGGAGGTCGCCTTTCCCATCCTGGAAATTACCTCTGCATGACGTTGTGGGTCTGGGAGAAGCCCAAGTATCTTTGGGGGTCTTCATAAAGAACTTGCGTTAATTGCTTTTATGGACTCAAACTTTTTTAGTCTGCGTTGATTCTTAAGCATTTTTTAGGCTTTATATACTTTTAGACTGGGGATCATTTTTAACCCTTTAGGTGCCATAGTTTTTTCAGTAAAATATGATTTTTTTATTTCACTATTTAAATAGCTTGTAGCTTAAATCTGGTTAGAGATAGAGGAATACTGTAAATTAGAAAAATCTTCAGTATGAGCCAAATTCTGTGATAGGAACAAATTCACTCACATAATTAGCATATTATGATGTCATCAGGTGGCAGCCATATTGGATTGCATCACATTTGCAGATTTTTGATTTTTTATGTTTTTGTCTTATTTTCTTAGTGTTGTTAATATTTATGACACATATATACATATTCCTTTGTAGACATATATAGCTATGTATGTATGTATATAATATTCTGGGTTTCGAGAAATTGAGAAACCAGTGTGTGCTGACAGCTGACCCCTTTCAACACGCTCATCATTGTCTACAAAGTGGAGAAAAGAAAGGATGATCTCAAATCTGTTTCTTGACATCACTTTGCTGAAGACAGGTGTGTATGTTGGCCAAAAGCCAGCCCGATAATCCTCAATCTCAGGCTTTTCCACAAGCCCCATGCAGAACTGAATGGCAATGGACGCTTTCATTTCTGGGACAGTTACATCGTACCAGTCATTATATCTGGAGCTAGATTTCAGTTCCTCCCTCTCTAAATACTGGTGAGCATATCGGTTAGTTTCAGTTGTGATGAGGGTCCAGAATTCCTCATCCAAAAAAACTAACAGAAAATCAATGTGTTCTGAATGTGACAGATCCCTGTCTCCACAGTGTCCAACAGGCTCATCAAAATGCCTGATCCACTTGGAATACTGTTCCTCTTCTCCCAAACTAACCCAGCCATCATCATTATTATTGTCACTGAGGCTGTGTTAGGCCACCCCCCTGCTAGCAGTGATTTTTTTCCACGCGGTTCCTCCCCCTCCTGCTGCAATTCCCACGGTTTACACCCCCGGGGCTGAATCGATCACCAGCGGAGTTTTCACCGGCCCGATCACCGCCACCACACCATTTCTGCTGCTGTTGCTTTTTAAATCCAACATTGCTGCTTGTCGCAATTCTGCAACTTTGGAGCTTAAAGGGTTAAGCAAAGACTTCTTTATTTAGTTAATAAAAGAGGTCGCAGACAAACTTCTGTTCTCTGGTGTCTCTGTCCCTCTGGTTTTGCACACTCACTCTCCACCTGTGTTGTTGCGAATCCCTGGTGTGACGCTTGAGCTCTGCAGCTCCAGCATTGCCCAGGTGACATTTACATTATTTTAATGTCTTTCAGAGACTTTTTATTACAGACTAATTTGTCCCTCATTCCCCTTCAGATTTTCATGCGATCGGCACCTCTAAACTCACATTTCTTGTCTTTTCCATCCAAGAATAACACGCTTTCTGCATATTTTTGTACTCCTTCTGTTATTAATGACAAAAAAACGTTTATATTTTCAGACTTGTTCGGTGTTGCATTCTTCAATCTGCTCCATTTCTGCCGCTAAATATCTATTTACTTTTTGAAGTGGCAAAGACGGGTTGTTGATGAATTTACAGGAAGTAGCGTCTTGACCAATCACACGCTTGCATTCTCCATCTCGTTCGACGGATAGTTAAAAATTAGGGCACGTCTCTATCTTCCTCTTCAAGCCCGTCAGAGGGCTTTTGTGTCCACGCATAATGACATGCGAGTCTCCGTCCCGATGCAGAAGGAGAAGAATGAATTAGGCTTTACATCTTCATCCTCAGTAGGTTCGTAGCATGCTGATGCCTATCTCCATTCCTTCACTGGGACACAGAGCCAAACAATGAGTTACACACTCACTCACACCTTAGGACAACATGGAGTCACCTGTCAACCTAACATACATGTCTTGGCCAATGGGAGGAACCTAGAAAACACACACATCCATGGTGAGAACGTCAAATCAAATCATTAATTTCTAAATGCCCTTGCCCTCTGGTGATATATCCACATACTGCTGGTAGCTAGTGCTAAGCACTAAACTAGCATTTTATGTATCGCCCTTTAAAGAATGAAAAGATTTATCAAATAGCCTAACATTTATCTACCTACTTTAAGAGGACAGATTATGCAAAACTCACCTTTTATATCATTTTGTGCTCTACTGCCTTTACAAACACATACAGACTTGCAAAAACCTGTCCATCCATTTTCTGTCAGTGTTTGGTTTTAGGGATGATGAATGAAACAAGCCATTTCAAAAAGTCCCAATTTTTGATGTCACAAACTGGGAATGGAGAATAGAACCAACTGTAACCTTTCAGAGTAAGCTCTACTCCAAGTCCCGCCTTTCATCTGACCTTATCAGCCTATAGCAGGTTGAATGGGGTATAGGCAGGCGTGGCCAGCTCCAGCTTGTTTTCTTAAAGCGAAAGAGCACTGAAATGTATCATTCTGGAAGGAATTGAAATTTTCAAGAATAAAACTGTTGAAATCACTTCATGTGAGGGGAATTTAGCACAAAAAACATCATGAATATGTTTGGTATCAACCATAGAATTGTTATAACACAACAAAGTCATGCCTGATCAGTGTAGTTTTCTACTAGTGGTTTGTTTTATTTTATTCAAAGGTTCTTGTAGAGTTAGAGAACTCTTGACAGTATGGTCCCCTCTTGTGTCTGAGCTAATCTATTACTCTCTCCCTGTTTTGTATGATTCTCTATGACTTGGTCTGTATTGTTCAGCTATTGATGATGAATGACCGTGCTGCTCCAAGCCAAAACGGGCTCTCACCAAGACCACACAAATGCCACGCTTTAAATACCTCTCCAGAAAGATTCATTACAGTAATTAAAGTTCTGTTTTTGCACATTCTTCTACAGAAGTCACTCTTTGCAATCATCCCAAACTCTCAACATCTATGGGGGTGTTCTGCTGGCATCAGTGGTGAGCGGCCAGACCGGGTTTTTCTATTTTTATCGAGGTGGACATAAGCAGCTTGGATAATCAACTCCAACAGATTGCTCTCTCAGAAACAAATTGCTTCATCTGAGCATGAAAATGATTGAGCAAAAAGGCTGACAAACACAGCGGAGTGCATTTATCAAGCTGTTTACATGAGACACAAATCACGGCTGCTGGATCCACTTGAAAAATTGCTCTGTTATTGTTACAATTTATCATTGACATGTTGCATTTACTATAAAACAAATCTGTCAGCTGGTAGTCAAGATGGATTCAACAAGTCAATTATTACCAACGAATGTGTTCAAAGAGAATTCTTGTGTCTGTAGGGCAAATAGGTCAAAGCCCACATGCAGGCGTGTTGTGATCAGAAGGCCAGAAATCAGAAGAATGTGCCAAAGAATGCCCTCCTTAAGGATTTAACAAGATTTAAGCAGGTGAACGTGTTTAATTCAGGTTCACCCTAAGGTCAGGCCCTAAAATATTCAAAGACGCTGAAACAATTTTAAGTTGATAACACTAAGAAAATAAAAAAAACTACTTGTATTAATGCATTTTATCTGCAAAAGAAACAAAAACTCCATGTCCAGTATTCCTGAAGAAGAAATGTATCAGCAGAAATGGCTGGATTTTATCTTCAGGAGCTCTCAAAGTCAGTACGTAACCGTGATGTCACTGACTGCTTGTTAAATTCCACCAGAACCAGCGTGGGGTTTCAGGAAAACCAACATCAAAACCACCCGATGGCTAAGCCAAATTAGTGAGTACAATCAAAATGCTAACTGGTATCTGCTAGCTGGATAGTTAACAACAAACTGGGACAATAATTCATTCCAGCCTCCTTCTACCCATGTGGTGTGTACAGTCCATCCAGCCTTTTGTAATAATTTAGCAGAGCTGAAGAGAAGAGAAGCTGGAGCTGAGAGAGTTGAAAGCATGCATAAAGCCAAAAATGCTTTTGGGATGTTTATCGTGAGGATTTAACAATATAACATGATCCCAAGCTAAGTGGATTTTAGCACAATATAGTCCTTTCAGTTGCTAAGTAACTTTAAACGTATCCTTTGTTACCCTTATACAGTACAGGTCAAATGTTTGGACACACCTTCTCATTCCTTGTGTTTTCTTCATGTTCAAGATAATTTACATAGAGAGATTCTCACTGAAGGCATCACAACGATGAATGAACTCATGTGGAGTTATGCACTTAACCAAAAAAGTGAAATAACTGAAGACATGTTTTATATACTATTTTGTTTTTAAAAAGCCAGACTTTGCTGTGATTACTGCTTAGCACACTCTTGGCATTTTCTTGATGAGCTTCAAGAGGTAGTCCTTCAAGACTGTTGGAAAACCATTTCAGGTGACTGCCTCTTGAAGCTCATCAAGAGAACTGAAAATAAAGACAACACATTGAACTAGAAGGTGTGTCCAAACGTTTGGCCTGTACTGTTTATCCTTACTGTTGCACACATGCACATGCACACACACACACACACACACACACACACACACACACACACACACACACACACACACACACACACACACACACACACACACACAGACACACACAAACAGTGTAGCACAATAGAGGAAAGTGATTTTAGCAGACAGAAAGGACATAAGATAGAAAGTCAAAAATAGTGGTAAAGTTAAAAACCAAGTTCCCCTTGTTTTTTTTTTCAACACATCTGCAGTGGTCTCTTTACATGAATCCTGTTTGAGTCTTTGTAGTAAAGAATGCTCTGATGCTCCTGTTTTAGGAAATAGCAGCAGAGGTGAGTAGTAGACAACAGGATTTGGAGTCTTATTTCCTGATATTTGACATCTCACCTCTGATTGGCTAACATAAACATGACTCTACTACTGAATCAGTTTGCTTTGCAAGGTTGATGTTTTATCACCAGAAACAACATGCCTGAAGGTGTTCTGCTATGTGATGGCATGTCTAATGCTAACGGTTAGCTTCTGCCAACCAAGATGTGCTCTGTTCTCTCCTGGATGCTAAAACAGCCTTCCCCGTTGCAAGCCAAGTTGGTTGAGTTCATGAATGTTAATTTGACAATGTGACGTGCAATTTGCTGGCTTTTCCAGCTATCTATGTTCCTTCAAGTGCTGGAAATAGGATAGAAAACTAACAAAGTTAAACTGTCTATCCATTTGGTCCTCTGGTGTCAGCCCTAAGATTTTTAAAACAGTGATTTGTGCATCATCATCAAAAAATATAAGGTTTACAAAACACAACCAAATAAAAACTATGTTTTACTTCATCCATAATTTTGCAATTCATACAAAAGTTATGTTCATTTTTACAACATTAATTATTAATTGAAATTATTTAATTGAAGAACAGGTGACTGCTGACTGTTGAGTCGCATGACGAGTGACATGAGGGTCAGAGGGCAGGTCACGTCATGTGACACAGGTCACAGAGTGTTGTAGCTTCGAAATGAAAAGACCATTAAAATGATTGGGTGCGCAATGTCTAAGGAGAGGACACAAGTAGGTAAAGAAGTCAATAAACAGGTAGGTAATGTTTTGTCCTTTTTTAATGATGTTTTGTTGTGCATACTTCTTTTATCTCAGTAGCTAAGCTAGCCAGCAGATACGGTTCAAACAAGGTAACAGTGGCCTAACAAGCTAAATAATGACTTTAAGATATAAGTTGTTAATAAACATCCTTTTTTGACTGTACTTTGTTGTTTAATGTGAAATGCACTGAATTAGTGCTGTTTATGTGCTAATCATCTTCCGATATAAGAATGTAAACATTAGTAAAGCTATATTATTATCATATGTTATTTATTATAGGATAGTTTCTATACGGTTCTCATCCGTATCTGCATGTCTGCTCTGGTTTCGCGTTTTCTTCCCATCTCATTGTATTACATATCTGTATATGTCTAGATGCACCCTCTGAAGTTCAGCTTGAAGCAGGTGAGTTCTGTAACAGCATGTTACAGCTGAAGTCATGCTACTGAACAATACTGTCGTTCATACATTTTGCTTTACATGAGTTTAATACCTGATATCGTTTCTACATCACAGTGTGACCTTACTGAAGGACTGATATCTATATTTACATGTGTGTTTGATTTACTTCCAGCTGAACGGAGAGGCAGCATAAACTCAGCAGCCTTAGGACACAGACGCCCGTCAGCACATCATGAAGTTCATGACTTGCCTCCGAAGGCTCCTTTAGACTTGCTGACTGACCTCAGCTGTCTGGTAAGATGAAGGTGGAGTTACTCCACAAAAGTCCCATCTGCTAACACCAGACTTAGAATTTCCACAAAGGAGAGAAACAGAAGGAAATTTATTCCAATATGCTAGTGGTCCTGAGGATTGCTCCCACAACGCCAGTGGCAGCTGCTGCTGCAGAGAGGAGCCTCTCCTGATAGCACTGATTAAAACATACCTGAGATCCAGCATGAGTCAATGGATGCTGGTGCCCTAGGCATAACCTTGCCTAGGGCACCAAATTTGGTAGGGCCATCCCAGCTCTAATTGACTTTTGCAACCTCAAAAAGATGCCCCCCCAGTACAACTTACAAGGCATTCAGTCATACTAGAGACCACTGTACATGTTTTAGAAACTTGAGCTTTAACTTGGGTAACATAAGGTTTTATCATAACATTACTGATCTTTCTTTTAAAGCATACTAAATTGTTTTATTTAATTAATCAAATCATCCAGTGACCAGGGGATCTGCACTGTTTAATTTCAGCACCATGGACAGCAGCATTATATGTCATATCCTACAAACATCCATACATCAGTCACTTGTTTTGCTGTTGTTTAAATGAACTGTCCGTCCTGTTTTTGATTAAGCAAAGTGCATGTGGTCGTAACAGCAGGTTTTCTGGCAGTAACCCTGTTTTGGGCTGTACTATGTGCAGCATGTGATATGTTAGTACAAACAACTTGTGAAGTCGCACATCTGAAAATAATGGTAAATGTGGTGAGGCACTGGCCAGGGCGTGGCTGTAGGAGACAAAGAAGTGGGCAGAGCCACACAATCAGCAACAGGTGTATAGAGGGATTCAACAGGAACACATGGGCAATCATAGGTAGAGACTCATATTTTTTAAGGAAATGTATCCCTCTATATAACATTGGCTAGTGGGCCTGTGTGTATTACTCTGTATGACCGCTCTTTATATATAGTTTTGTCAATATGCTTTAGTATTCAACCTTACATGTAGGCAACATCCTTATAGGCATATCTTGTTGCTTTATTTGCCAACAGCCAGTAAATTAGTATATCACTGTATTTATGTTGAAAGCAAAAAACCTCCACACCTGTTTCCTCAATGAACATTTATATAAAAGGAAAAAAAATCATGATTTTTATACATATTAGATTTATGCTGGTTGGGAAGGAGTGGGAATTAAAACATGGTTGGTTTTATTTAAAACAATCAGATTTTCTTATGTTAGAAAATTAAAATACCACCTTCAAAACAGCAGGTTCTGCAGCCTGCTGTTTTGAGTTTCTGTCAAAAATAGTTTTACTATAATTTGTTTCATTGTTTATCCTGGAATTCTGCAGTAATCTGCATGAACAGGTATTCATTGTTATCATCTGTTTTTTTTAATTCAGTTCAATTAAATTAAATTAAATTCAAAAATACTTTATTAATCCCAGAGGGAAATTGATTGCTGTAGTAGCTCAGAATAATAATAGTAATCAAGTCATCAAAGAGTTATTGTATATTACAATGGCTGTCGGCAGGAAGGATCTCCAGTAGTGGTCAGTGTTGCAGCAAAACTGAAGAAGCCTCTGACTGAAGACACTCTTCCATTGTCAGACAGTCTTGTGTAGAGAATGCTCAGGGTTGTCCATAATTTTCTTGATTCTCTGGAGAATCCTTCTTTGAATTATGTCCCCCAGTGGTTCCACAGTCGTCCCCAGAACAGAACCAGCCTTTTTTATTAGGCTGTTGAGTAGGGCTGCAACTAACGATTATTTTCATAATCGATTTATCTGTCGATTATTTTTTTTCGATTAATCGATTAATCGGTTTGTTATTGTTTAGCTATTTAACCTATACAAGTGATGAATACATTTCAGTTAAGAAAAAGAAAAACAGAATTGTGCAGTTGACTGCAATCTATTTTATTGCACACAAACACAGTCAGCAGTGTAAAATTAGCTAAACAGTGCAAAATATCAGTCCAGAATAATTTTTTGGCATCAAAATATAAGAGGTAAATTCCATAAAAAATAATGTAGAATCTAGAATAGAGTTTGTAAATGGTATGCATTGCTGGGGGGTGAGTGTCTTGTTCCCCATGTAGTTGTCCATCGTTGATTGTTTTTTTTTCTGCATGAGAAACACAAATAGACTGAAATAAGTACACATATAAAATAAAGCAGCACACACACTACAACACTAAATCAATATTATATTATTTGAATTAATTAACAATATACAGTGATCATTTATTTTGACAAAAATGTGTTGTGAGGCGTTTTACAGCGTTAGATAGTAAAACAGCCTTTTAACAGTAAAAAAAATGACTTTCTGAATTTCTCCTGTATTTAAAAATTGAAAGCATACAACTATGCCGCGTTATATTCACCTGGACACAGCTCGTCTGTATATTTTTCACAGCGGAGTTGTCCTTTTTTGAATGAGGAACATAGTTATGGGTTTGTGCCGTTTTTCTCTTAACAAGAACATTCTTATAAACAGACGTGCTAAATTTGGCAAGCGTATGATTCACAACACGGAGGAGATTCATGATTGCATTTAGTCAATCAGAAGTAGAACACCTTAGACTGACGCGGCAAAAAAACATGTTTAACATCCACTATAACGAACTCAGCTAAAACACTAAGTCCCAAATTTGACCTGCGTGTAGTGATGGACCACTATATTTAGCTTGTTTATTTTCTGTTACTTACCGGGCTGGCGTTTCCTCTGCTACATTTGCCCCCACGTTTTTGTCTCAAATGTTCACTTAGGGATGTCGTGCTTCCGTGCCATGCTAGATGGTTTTTGCATATTTTGCAGGTCACCCATCTTTTCATCTAGAGTGAAGTGCTCCCATACTCGTGAGGTTGTCGTCCGGGGTTTCTCTTCAGTATTGTCGCTTCTATTTTTCTTTCGTATTTCTTCTTGTTGCGCCATCTCTCACAGCAAGATGCGCGTCAGTAACGTGTTACGTCATGAAAACCGAGGGCACTTATTGGCTCGTTTCTTCTTCTACGGCTCCACTGGTAGATCAGTGGCTCATTACTGCCACACACTGGCGGCAAATTGAACAGATTGTAACCGATGTCAGATTGTGGTAAAAATAGACTATGCGGTAAAATGTGATTATTAAACAACTAATCGATGACTAAAAAAGTTGTTAACTATTTTAATAATCAATTATAATCGATTAAATCTATTAGTTGTTTCAGCTCTACTGTTGAGCCTTTTCAAGTCCCTGCTTCTGATGCTGCTTCCCCAACAGACGATGGCTGAAGAGATTACACGCTCAACAACAGACTTGTAGATGATCTGCAGCATCTTGCTACAGACATTGAAGGACCTAAGTGTCCTCAAGAAGTGCAGTCTGCTGTGTCCCTTCTTGTAAACGGCTTCGCTGTTCTTTCTCCAGTCCAGTCTGTTGTCCAGGTGAACTCCAAGGTATTTGTATTCCTCAACCACCTCCACTTCTTCTCCCATGATAGAAACGGTGTTTGACTCCACTCTGTTTCTTCTGAAGTCTAAAATCATCTCCTTTGTTTTGTTCACATTCAAGGTCAGATGATTGTTTCCACACCATGCCACAAAGCGCTCCACCAGCTCTCTGTACTCAGCTTCCTGTCCATCTCTGATACACCCGACAACTGAAGAGTCATCTGAGTATTTCTGTAGATGACAGGTCTCTGATTTGTACTGGAAGTCTGAGGTGTATAGGGTGAAAAGGAATGGTGAGAGTGCAGTCCCCTGTGGTGCTCCAATGTTACTGATCGCCTGGTTTGATGTGCAGTTCTTCAGCCTCACAAACTGTGGTCTGTTTGTCAGGTAGTCTTTAATCCAGGCGATAGTGTGTCTTCTGGAGTTACTTGCAAAGTACATCAGGCTGGATTGTGTTAAATGCACTGGAGAAATCAAAGAACATGACCCTCACTGTGCTGCCTGCTTTGTCCAGGTGACAGTGGATTGGTTGAAGCAGCTGGATGATGGCATCTTCAACTCCAATTCCATGGCGATAAGCAAACTGCAGCGGGTCCTGATATGTTCTAGTTTACTTATTCAGGTGAACCAACAGGTGTCCCTCCAGGACCTTCATGGTGTGGGATGTCAGGGCAGCTGGTCTGTAGTCATCATTGACTGATGGGTGAGTTTTCTTTGGAACTGGAAGAAGGCAGGATGTCTTCCACAGGACTGTAACCTTCTCCTGTGCCAGGCTGAGGTTGAAGAGGTGCTGCAGAATCCCACAGAGCTGCTCTGCACAGGCCTTCAGTACTCTGGGGCTGACACCATCTGGACCTGCAGCCTTATTCCTGTTCAGCCTCTCCAGCTGCCTCTTCACCTGACTTCTAGAGACAGATAGGTGGGAGGGGCAGGTGAATGGGGCAGCAGCATCTCCTGACTTGGTTGAAGACAGATTTATAGAACCAGAAGAGTCCATGACTGCGTTAGAGGACAAAAGAGCTTGCGTGTGACAGGAAAATGTTGGAACAGAGGAGGATGGGATGTCTGATTGGCTGAGGACAGGCGAGGAGGATGCTGGGTTTGTTCCTGAACTGAACCTATTAAAGAACTTGTTCAGCTCATTGGCTGTGTCCAGGCTGCCATCTGTGCAATCCTTCCTCTGCTTGAAGCCTGTGATCTTCATCCCTGACCAGACATCTCTGATATTGGTCCTCTGTAGTTTGTTCTCCAGCTTCTTCCTGCAGGCCTCCTTGCTGTCTCTGATCTTGATCTTCAGTTGCTTCTGTATACTCCTCAATAAATCCCTGTCTCCCTCCTTGAAGGCTCTTTTTTCTCATTTAGCAGATTCTTCAGTTCACTGGTGATCCAGGGTTTGTTATTAGTGAAGCATTTCACTGTTCTGGTGGGTATGATGTTGTCCACACAGAAGTTTATATAGTCAGTGACCCATCCAGTCATGGTATTGATGTCCTCTTCATATCCTTGACAGAGAGTCATCCAATCTGTGGTCTCAAAACAATCCTGCAGGAGTTATCATTAATTTATAACTGTGATGGTTGACATTTACATGCTTAACCACAGAAAACAGCCTGTCTGAATTCACCCTGTCATGTGGGTTTCACTGTCATCCATCAGGTCATTTAGATCTTAATTAGCTCCCACCTATTTGTTGTTTTCTGTAGAATACCAGTATCCAAAGTGTGTTAATTAAACTTCAGATTTAGTAAAGATTCAAAGTTAATAACTAAACAGCCATTAATTGATTGTCAGGTAGCATCTTAGTTTTTTTTTTTTTAATTTATTATTATACTGTTAAAGTCCCATAGTCACCATCGCACACTGGTGAAATGACATCTCCATTTTTGACCCATCCTCATGGGGAGCAGTGAGCTTCAGCAATGGCCGCGCTCGAGAACTATTTGGTGGTTTAACGACTTTTAGTTTGCATTAAAATAGTACTTTTGCTCAGTATTTGTTCTCAAATTTTCAATAAAAATAGTTTATTTAAAAAGTGATTCATTTTTATTTTTATTATTATTATTATTTTATTTTTATTTATTTATTTATTTTGTCTTTTCCTGAAGATTAGTCTTGGAAAGGGTGGTCGTCTTATAATCGGGGTCGTCCTATATTCGGGTCAATGCGGTATTTACTTCACATTAATGATTGGCATTTTTACTTCAGATTAAAGGCACAGTCTGCAACATTTAAATGTAGAATAACTTTAAAAATGTTTGATTTTGACCATCTGACCCAATTTTATTTAAAAAAAGTAAATAATCTTTAATATTTCATTTTTCTCCTAAGTCCCTCCCCTGCCCTGTAGAGCTCAGCCAATATTTCTGCAAGCCTAACGCGTTGACCAATAGCGCTGCGTTTCCACCAGGGGGCAGCTGTCAATCATCGAGCACGAGCAGCAGGTCTCAGCGTGCACAACAGTGTCACGCGCCTCACTCGGCTTACTGCAGAAACATGGAGCAACAAAACCCCAAATTACCGATTCCTCAACTGCCTTCCACATCTCAAAAATCATTAAAAAAGTTTAAAAGCCCTTCTTCAAAAGTGGCTATAAGACGTTTAAGACAGTAGAGTAGAATTTACATTGGAGATTGTTTTACACACGATGGAGAGATTTTCGTGATCTACACGGCCTGAAAACGGATGAAGAGTTGACAAAGTATCTTTTAGACAGGTAAGTTATTTATTGTTTTTCGGATGAATTTACTTATAATCTTTATTTCACTGAAAGGAGTAATAGAGCAAACAAGCTTTGTATGCTTGGTGTCCTATTGTCTAATGTAGCATTAGCTTGAATGCTAAGTCGACATGAATCGATGTTAGTCAAACTATTTATGCTATATTTGGAAGAAGTTTGAGTAACGAAAGGGGATTTTAGTTTTTTGTTTATATGGGAGCTAATGATTAGTGTGGCGTTTAACTATAGGCCACATCAGTATATTGTTTTAAGCTCTTGTTTATAACTTCCCCGTTAGCGGGGTTCAGTTAGCATCTTGAAAGCTGAATTAGGTGTTTACACTTTCCTGAGCTGCGTGTTTGATTAAAATGAGTAATCAGCAGCTCATGTAGCACTTGTAGAAGTCTGAGGAGATGATTCAGCAGTTAGAATTAGGTGTGATTGATCAGGAACCTATCCGAAACCTTACGTTTCCATTAGCACTGAAAGACATATTGTGCTAACCTGGGTGGGCCACGTGTACAGATTACCGTCTGAGTTTGTGGTCTTACCTACGTGAAAACGGAATGATAATCAGCTTGTGCAAAAATCTGTGAAGGCTGGGGAGACTTGTTTAGCTTGTGATCACTAATTTTTGGGCTTTGTTTTTTACAGTCATCAGTCCAAATATGAAGCATCAACATCTACACCATTGAAGCGCCAACTGTGTATTTCTCCAACACCAGTGCCAGCTCTGTCTAGCATTCATGGAGAGTCATCTGAAAGGTAAATAGCTGTGTAAAAACCTCTACCAGGAATATTATAATTTTGCCTCTGTTTGTTTTAAGTTAGTGGTGGATTATTTTGAAAAAATTCTAGAAATGGGATAATGAATGACTATAAAAAATGTATAGAAATAAATAGTAAAACTACATTTTATATAGCGCCTCTCAAGATAAAACTCTTGAGGCACTTCACAACAACAAAATTAAACATATTTTAAAAAATTATATTTTTATTTCAAAGTTTATGAGAAAAAAATGACACAATTGTGTTTTTAAAATGTAAAGAGAGAGACAGGAAATTATTTGTAAAGAAGGAATTCAGTGGATACAGAGAATTGCGTAATAAGTAGAGTGAGAAAAATAAGGAGAGGGTGATGATGATGGCCAATAGACGAGGTCTATTACCTTCAAAATGACAAAATATGTATTGATTCTAATCATATTCTTGTGCTTGTATTTTATTTTCATAGGGATGATAATTTGGAGGAGGTGATGGAACAAGGTGAAACTAAAAAAGAAGGATCTTCACAAATGTAAGTACAAGGTTGTATCTGTATACGGCTGTCACATTTGTCAGGAAAAGTAAACAATAATTACTTTTTTAGGTTATCTTGTATGGGAATTGAAGCAAACATTGACGAGGAAGAGTTCAACAATATTCAAATCTCTATGTAAGTATTCAGATGTTAATAAAATGTGTCAAATTTTCCATACTAGAAACTTTATATTGTGTATATTCAGGATAGAGTCATCAGATGACACATGGTCACCAAACAGAGAACCAGAAGTTGATTTGTCTTCAGAGGAGGACGAAACCATCGAGATGGACAGCGGTACTGATGACAGCAGTGATGAGGACTACACACCTTATATACACATAAGGTAATTCCTTTCGTTTAACATTCTATAAAACTGCAATAGCGCATAGTTAATAAAAAGCTTTTGTTCACAGGACTGGAGCAGCATTACAAACAACATTACAACGTGAGACTCTGCAAGAAATTAACATAGAGGATACAGTTCATGACTGTAATATCCCAGAAGCAACTGACCGACGTTTGACAAGCAAGAAAGGTCTTCCTCAACGCTACAAGCTAAGGCCTGTGAGGATCCAAGGCATTATGGTTTGCTGTCCGGAGTTCCTGCAGCATCAACAGAGGAACTTCTACAACACCTACGGACTTGCGGTGATGGTAAAATAAAACATTATCTGCCTTACATCTTCCACACAATAGTCCATTGCTAATTGAGTTTATTTTTTATTTGCAGGTAAAACTTTGCCACAGACATAGGTGTTGAGGAGGCAAGAGAAAACCCAAAACCTTCTTTATTTTTGTTTCCTGTGTTTGTTTGTTTTTTTTTTGAAAATAAAGATATATTTTGGGGAAATAAGGACTAATAATTTAAAAATTTATGTAAAATGTTGGAGGTAGACACAGTAGCGGTTTTAGGCACGGGCAGACAGGGCAGTTGCCTGGGGCGGCATTTTTTCATGACACAAAAGGGGCGCACAAGCGCGGAGTAAAAAAAAAAAAAAAGGAAATCTGCGCCGCACCGAGGTTTTCTATTTGTCATATGACAGTGTCTGGATTGGAAACAGCAAGTTGGCGCCCCTTGCAGCTGCAGGCGCTCCTGCTGACTGAGAACGTTCACGTGCACCGTGTGTCTATGAAGAACAGGAAGGGGAGGGGTGCGGCGGGGGAATTCACCTCTGCGTCTTTCCCAAATGAAATGAGCGTGCAGGGGCTGAATCAACTGTATTAACATGGCTAAAGTCAATCACATCTTAACGTTCTTCCATATTTCATTCATAATATCATAAACACAGGCCTATCATTCTTTCAGGTTTCTCTGAATTGTGTGAAATGGCCGAATAAAAAAAGGAAAAACAAAACGATTTTGTGGTCACCCCCCCATCAAGGTCAAATTGTTTAGTCCTGACTAAAGGAAACTTACTGAGTCAGGAGCCAAACAGAAGAGATGAACATAAAAAGGCTAGAACCACCAGGTGCCCCATTCAGGGGGAAAAGGAAAAAAAAGAAAGAGGAGAAAGATAAAGGTATGTACACTCTCATAATGCATGTTTTCAATTTTTTGAACCAGTTAACTGGGATTTTAACGGTTAAATGCGGTCAACTAATTGCTAACAGAGCTAATAGGGCTGAAATATTGAAACGAATATTAAAATGGTTCGAAAAATGTCCTTGAATCGTTTTTTACTGATTCAAACTAGGATTTGTTAAATGCTCACTGCAGCCTGTGGCCTGCCTGAACAACAACAAACACATGTTGATCATGTTCACATAATAATAAATAAAACAACTACAAGCAGAAGAAAACACCCCAGTCACCACTAACTATGCTGTTTATTTATTGCAGATGGCTGCACTGATTATTTTTACATGATTTCTGTAAAAGTTGGCATTTTTGGTAGTCTACAGTTTTTTATGTCAGTTTAAATTACAATTTCAGAGGCAATTCTAAAATATTATGGATCATGATAAAGATCTATTGGAGATCTACCCTAACTTTTGAACTGCTCTGCCAGTCACTGTGGCTCAAGCTGAGAAGAGCTTTTCAAAACTTGATCAAGTCATACCTGAGGTCAACTATGTTTCAGGGGCGGCTCACTAACCTGGCTCTGATTAGTATCAGTCACTCAGTAGGGGAGCAGATTTCATATGATGACATTATTGATGACTTTGCATCAAGGTTAGGTTTTAATTTTAGTTTGTGTTTTCTATTCTAAGTGCAATGCTGTAGTGATTATCTTTAGTTTGTCATGTGTGAAATATTTTTGCTATTTAGAATATTTATTATAAATTATGTTCATATATTCTTAATATTTAGTTATTGTTTGTTTTTGTATATTTGATTCTATATATTTTGATACAGTATATAATGTATAGTGCTTTACATTCTGACAACTTCATAGTAATTAATGTAAATATGTGCAACTTAGAAAAATGAATGTTCAATAGTCGTTCTAATAAAACATGCCTGTTTGTAGAAAACATGCGTGTGTTCGTGCAGGTGGGGTGGCGTGGTGGTGGTGGTGGTGGTGGGGGCGGTTGGGGGGGGGGGGGGGCGCTCAAAGGGGGCCTCGCCCGGGGAGTAATTCGATGTAGAACAGCCACTGGGTAGACATAACTTTTTGTTGTTGTGCAGGAGTTTTAAAATTTATGGTATTTTTACAAATGCAACACAGAGTTGTGCTTTAGAACACTTTATTAGAGCATCAAACAAAAATATATAAAAACAAACTTATGTAAAATATCAAATATATACATTTATTTACAATAGTCTTGGAATAAAACCAGTGTAGTTACCATTGGGGTCAGGGAATTTTGCAGAATAAACTCCTCCATGTGTGGTACAGTTGAAATACATGTCTGGGGAGGCTGTTGGCAGCATTTCTTTTCCAAATCAGTTGGCATATCTTTGCAGTGGGAGCATACACACCATGAAGGTTGATTGGGTGTTGGAGGTGTTGTGGCAGGTGGACCAGAGAGGGCAAGTACATCAAAGAGAACACCAGTGTCTGTCCAGCACCATGGTAAGGACGTCAATAGCCTGCTGAGGGTTCAGGTTCTGTATGTGTTGCTACAAAAGTGGAAAGAGATGCAACAGCAACAGCTATGCTTACACGTTCAAAGTCTATTCGCTCGGAACAAAGATTCCGAACTCGAGAGAGATCTTCATCTCCAAGGTCCACAGCTGAGTGTCTCACACTTCTTCGGCCTCTGGATGCACCGCGGCCTCTAGACACACCACAGCCTCTGGATGCACCACGGCTTTGAGATGATGGTGGGCATCTCCTTTTTGCACCACGTCTTGAGGATGCAATAGGAGGTTCAAACTCTTCCTCAGAGGATTCCTCAATCACTGAACTCTAAATTGTATTAGAATAAAAAAAATTATACTAATACAAAAAGTACTCTTGCATATTAATCAATTTTGACACAGATCAGGTTTACATCTAGTCAAAATTTGGGCTAAACCAACAATAAACAGAAACCCTATGAAAACAACCATGATTATAGGAGGACTACACAGAATGCAGTGTTTATTCATGATTTCCACATAAATTATTTAGATGCTTTGATATATTCATCCCATCTTGAATGGCAAAGCAATTAAAAATAAGCTAGTTACTTGTAATAAAATGCTAACAATTTGATAGGATTAATTTTATTTACAATATAGATTGCCAACTGTTACTGGTATTTTAAAATATAAATATATTTGTAGATATTCTTTATAAAATGCCTTTTGTAAACAGTAAGTGTTTAATGTGCTGGTTAAATACAACTTTCTTACCTCAGATAACTCCATTGCTAACACTAGCTCAGCTCTATTACAAGAAGCAATGCTCCGATGTTGACTCTGCTTTTCCTGGGCGTGCACGTTGGGAGGTGTGGCTTTCGGCTCTTTCAGGAAGGGCGGGGGAGTGAGCAACAGCCGTTCGAATTTAAAAATCTTCTCCTCCTCACCCTGACGGCGTCATCCTGCGGACTGTGCCTTTAAGGAAGATAACCTCTCTTAAGTGTTGGAGAAAAGGAGTAGTGTCCAAGGTCTTTGACATTGCCCACTTTAATTTGTCAAAATCTGATTTGTCCGAATTGATAAACAATAGTTTTAAAAGGGAATCCACTTGCTGGATTCTTTGAGTTTCAGCGAGCTGAACAGTTAGGTCAGACTGCTCAGCAAGTAAAGAACCATACTCCCTTTTGACCTCAAGGTCAAACCTCCTTTACAATCCTGCAGAGCTGCATCAAATGCAAACTTCATCTGACTGCCAGCCTTCACCCTGAGGGTATCCTAGACCAGCTTTTCTGTATACAGGGTGGAACTACACGCTCCAACTACCACAGAAGTCAACTCCATCGGCAGTCTGTCCGTATCGACTTCTCCGGACCCCTGGCTCACCAGGAGCCTTCATTACAAGGGTTCGTGGATTCTGCACAACCAGTGAGGATGGTTTTATTAATTGATAGTCTGTTACACCATACAGTCAGACTGATTTTATATTCCAGACATCACATTATTCTAAGACACTTAATTAGGTTTTGCCATAAATCATATAAGCGTACATTCCATCATTTCATTCATTGTCTCAGTTATCTTGTTTCAACCATCATTCATCGTCATTTTTTCTGTTACTAGAAGAAATATGGTAATAAATAGATTTTTATAAACTATATTTTTGCCTCTGTCTCAAATTATTATGAAGGTGTGGTTTCCCTGAACTACTAAAAAGACCTGGTTTCATCTTAGATCAAATAACAAAATATCAACAATATTGATACCGGTACTTCACATTTATATGAAATATCACACCTTATTGACTATTTATTAAAAGTAATCACTTACATCACATTACAACACTCAACCACTAGACCACTGAGAAGGTTAAAAAAATACATACCCACTATTGCTATTGTATGGGTTTCCCTATTCCATCATTAAACCTGATAGTTATAAACCTAAACCATACATACTGTAAACAAGTAACGCTTAAAGTATTTTACAGCTAATTGTTTTTATTTTAAAGTAATTAAATTTACTGCAATTGTTTTGAAGTTCCTGTCCCCCTCCAAGTGTTTGACATTACTCAGTACCCACAAAGGGGAAACTACATAAACACACATCCATGGTCTTCCTCACATTTGTAAACTCACACTTTTATACGAGCCACAAGAAAAACCTTTTATGGGGGATTCACTATTTGTTGCCAAAAAGTAGGCTTTTTTTTTTTTTTTTTGCATTTTCCTGAATAGTAATTTTGTCTGTGTCTGGAATATCAAAGTCAAAGTCATTTATTGTCATTTCTACCACATGTGCAGGACATACAGAGAAACGAAATATTTTGAGCCAGCAGGGATTGTAGAACACCGACATGTATTTACATTTCATAACAAAAGCAAAAGAGACAGGACACACCACAAAAACCATGGCGATGAAGTCACAGTTATTCATCTGCTACCAATCACATTTGAATTTGATTTAACTGGCTTTCCAACCCATTTCCTACCAACTGTCAACAACTGGCATCTCTGACCATGTGAACATGTCCCTATGTTCAGCCACAAAGCTTTGTGAATCACCAAATATTTTCTAAACAAAAGCACCGAGGGAACAAATCAGGACTTGCACTTTCCAGAGACATTTTGGACCAGTCTTGCTTTCTGAGTTGTCTTTAAACAAATTCCAGTTTCAGTATGTTTGCTACGAGACAATCAGATTTCACCGTATATCCTAACCCTAACATTAACTCTGGGGAATCTCAAATAAAAGACAAAGGTTTAGTCAGAGGAAAGTCGATAATGCTACCTGATCTCCACTCAAATTCTCCATTATGTCCCTCTCTATTGGTGCACAGCAGAGATTATAACACAAGCTGGAGGTTTTTGCTTTCATTTGCCTCCACTGTCTTTGAGTTTTTCCACAGGCTTTAACATCGGCCCACACATATTCACATCCCAGAGTCCAGGAGAATGAAAGTGGCAGGCTTAGGCAACAATAAAGACATGATGAAAGGAGACACAAGAGTGAAAGAGACGTCAGTGTCTGAAAAAGCTGATTTATGAGACCAGCTTCCAGATGAAGCTCTGCTTAAAGACACCTCTAAAGCTAAAATGTACAAATGAATTGTTGAACAGTTTTGTTTTCTGCATCCTGCCTTTAGCTTCACCAAAAATACTCGTCATTTTAAAGTTATCATGTTTGGAGTCCAGTTCAGTCTTTTGAACATCAGAGCTTTTTTTGAAAAAGAGATTTCACAGCCACCCTCTGTTTTAACTGAGATTCAATTCCAGTTTTGTCCGATTTTCAAAACAATGGTTAAAAATGTTGGCGAAGAACCAAAGAATGAAGTCTGTGATTTGGAGAGTGGTGAACACTAGAGATTTCTGCACAAGTCACTTGATTTCCCGGAAGTAACTCTAATTTCTATTCAGCCAGACCCGACATATATTTTTTTATTTGTGTCCAAATGAGAAATTGGACAGGGCCCAGCTGCTATCTTCACCAGGATTTAATGGATCTGTGCATGACAGTTTTAAGGTGCAGAAGGACAATCTTCTCATTAAAACAAGATTCATTGTTCCAGCCAACCCAGATGGCTCTTAATGCTTACACTGCTTGTTTCGTACGTCCTAAAAGTGAGCTGGTTTTGTTTCAGGGTGTGGAGTTTATTGGGGCTCAATTCGGCACAGACTTGGTAAAGAGGCACGTAAACTAACCATCATAATGTAGCGGTTCGCGCCGCCCCCCAGCGGGGTGTGTGTAAAGCAGCAAAGAAGAGTCGACAGGTAGCAGACATAGAACACTTTTAATAGCCGGATGGCTCCCCTTTTCATCCCCCCACACATACATTTAACTCACGGTTCCAACAGGCACTGAATAAGAACAACACAGCGTGAACTCCAAACTGAAACAAACAACAATGACATACCACACCACAAACTGAATAAATTACCCCAATTTACCCTCCCCTCAGAGTGCAATGTGTCCTTGCCGGCCTATCAGTGGCAAGCCTGCCACATAGCCCCCCCCCCCAAAAAAGGGTTAAGTGTCCCACAACCCTCAGTTTCCCATCTCGAAGTCCTGGAACCGGTCCAGCCGGCGCAAAGTGCGCACTGGCCTCCCTGGTCCCACCGTTTCCCCACCAAGTCCATCCACAGCCCCATCAGCAGCCAGTTGTCCCCTGGTTTGTGGCCGGTACGGCGTCAAACGGTCCTTGTGGAGGACCATCCGCCTACCTCGTCCAGGCAGGCGAACCCGGAAGACCACCACAGAGATCTGGTCCAAAATTTCTGCGGGTCCTTGACAGTGGCTCATCAGTTTGGGGGACAGGCCCTTCTTCCAGGTAGGGCAGTAGACCCAAACCTTTTCCCCCAAAGCCAATGAGGGTCCATGAGCTCTGGAGTCGTACGCCCTCTTCTGGCGAGCTCCAGCCACTAGCAGGGTGGTCCGTGCCAGCTGGTGGACTTCTTCCATCCGCTCGTTTAGGCGTCGCACATAATCCAGTTCGGGCCCCCCCCCCCCCCACACACACACAATCTCTGGTTCCGGAGACGGCCCAAACACCAGATCCACTGGCGTCCGGAGCTCCCTCCCAAACATCAGTGCCACAGGAGTGCTCTGGCTGGACTCTTGCACCGCAGTGTGGTACGCCCATAACACCATCGGCAAATGTAAATCCCAGTCTCTCTGATGTTTGCTGGTGAGGATCGCCAGCTGAGTCGCCAGAGTGCGATTAAACCGTTCCACCAGCCCGTCACTCTGGGGATGCAACGGCGTGGTTCCAGTCTTTGTCACTCCCAACCACCTTTGTCACTGTGCAGCTCCTCAGGCACTCCAAAACGAGAGAACATCTCGTCCACCAACCGCTGAGCTATAGATGCAGCGCTTTGATCCGTCATCGCGTACGCTTCTGGCCACTTGGTGAAGTAGTCCATGGCTACCAGAATGTAGCAATTTCCAGCCTCTGTAGTGGGAAAGGGCCCGAGGATGTCCACCCCGACCCGTTCCATCGGTGCTCTAACCAGGTACTGTTGTAGCAGCCCCGGGGAGCGCTGAGTAGGCCCTTTTTGGCTGGTGCAGACGTCGCAGCAGTGAACGTGGTGTTCCACATCCTGACGGCAGCCCGGCCAGTAGAACCTCCGCCGGAGCCGCCGCACAGTTTTGCTGTTGCTAAAGTGTCCCATCCCCGCTGCCCCACGAACCCAGTAGAGGACTTTTGCTCCAAGGTTTCGTGGCACCAGCAGCTGCAAGTCGTCCATTCCTCCTCCCGGTGCCTGCCAGCACTGATACAGTACATTTCCATGCAGCTCCAAGCTGCCGAACTGTGAGTGCAGGTTCTTTAATTCAGCCCCACGCGAGGATACGGCGGGCCACTCTGGTCTCTGGGCGTTCCGAACCCAGGTCCTCACCTCCGCCAGAGTTGGATCAGCCTCCTGCTGATCTTTTAGTTCTTCCATGAAGAACAACTCCCTCTCTTGTTCCTCGGTAGCTTCCGCCGCTTCAGCCGACGGTTCCTGGTGCTTCTCTCTCGCTACTGCTGGAACAGGGTCTGGTTCTCGCTCTTCCTGGCGAGGACAGTAATGACACTCAGTCACTAAACATGGGCGCCAGGACAGCGTGTCAGCATTAGCATGCTTGCGACCGGGGCGGTGCTGGATCTCAAAGTCGTACTCCTGCTGAATCTCCAGCCACTTAGCCACCTGTCCCTCTGGCTGTTTAAAGTTCAATAGCCAGGTGAGGCTAGCATGATCAGTCCGAAGCTTGAACTTGGTACCCAGCAGGTATGGCTGGAAGTGCCTCACAGTCAAAACCACCGCTAGCAGCTCCTGCATGGTGACACAGTAGTTCCTCTCGCTCCGACTGAGACTGCAGCTGTAATAAGACACAACTTCATCCATCTTCACCTGTTTAAGAGAGCACGGCTCACACTCCCACGTTGCTAGCATCTGTATCCACAACAAACAGTTGGGTGGGGTCCGGATACGTCAAAATCGGCGCGTCAACCAATGCAGTCTGGAGCTGGTGGAAAGCTGCAGTGCACTCCTCACTCCATTCGAACCGCCTGCCTTTCTCGACTAACCGATGCAGAGGGCTAGCCACAGTAGCAAATCCTTTCACAAAGTGGCGGTAGTAGGAGGCCAAACCCAGGAAGCTCCACAGCTCCGAGATGCTTCTTGGCACAGGCAGTTCCTTCACAGCAACAACCTTAGCAGGGTCTGTTGTTACTCCCTGCTCACTGACAACATGGCCGAGGAAATGGGTCTGGTGAGTGAGCAGCGTGCACTTAGCAGGATTTAATCGCAGCCCAGCCTGGCGAATGGCAACATAAACCTCCTGCAGGTTGCTAACAGTGTGCTCAAAGTCTATAGCATGCACGAGCAAATCATCCAGATAAACCACACAGCGGCTGCGAGGAATCTTCTACAGAACTCATTCCATCAGTCTTTCAAAAGTAGCCGGGGCATTGCATAACCCAAACGGCATCACTCGAAACTGCCACAGTCCCTGTCCAATCGTGAACGGCGATTTGGGTTTAGCCTCCGGCGCCAGCTCCACCTGCCAATGTCCACTGCGTAGATCCAAGGAGCTGAACCAGCACGATCCAGCTACATGATCTAATGCGTCGTCAATGCGGGGCAGGGGGTACGAGTCTTTGCGCGTCAAAGCATTAAGCCTCTGGTAATCCACACAGGGTCGCCATCCACCCCCCTTCTTCTTCACCATGACAACGGGCGCAGCCCAGGGGCTCTCTGATGGCTCATTGACCCCGTTAGCTGCCATGTCTCTGATTAATTATTCTGCTGCTTGGCGTTTGGCTAATGGCAGGCAATGAGGGCGGAGCCGTATAGGAGCGGCGTCTCCTGTGTCGATGCAGTGTTGGACCAGGCTAGTCCGGGTGCAATCCTCTTCTCGAGCAGCAAAGATGTCCCCAAACTATCTCAGTAATTGGCCCAACTGCTCTCGTTGCTCCGAGCTGAGGTGTTCCCCCCTGCATTGTTCCAACGCCTCCATAGCAAGCATGGCCTCAGGTGACGGGGCCACAGTAGCAGGAACCGGCTTCTGTCCAACCTCCTGGCTTTCCCAGTCGTCTTCGAGTGACTGGGTGACTCTGGCTCCTCGTCGCTTCTCATGAGGGTCCCTCCCCTCCTGGAGAGGAATCCTCTCGGCATCTAGGCACAAAGCAGTTCCTCGGACATCAACACATGCGCCCCAGCGCGTTAATAAATCCTGTCCGGTGATGCAATCATCTCGAATGGCAGCGATCCAGAACTCCTGCTCATCTCAATGAGTTCCGACCACCACCGATAACAGTCCCTTTCCTGTCATTGTGGTCTTTTCACCAGTCACGGTCAGCAATGCAGTTTCGGTGGGACTCCAGCCTACTGGGAGGGAACCCTCAGTCTCTGGCAGGAATCCCTTCTGGACCAGACAGATGGTGGACCCCGTGTGGACCCCGTATCCACCAAGGCTCTGCACTGTTGTTCTCCGACAACACAGTCCAAATATAGCCCATGAAGCGACCCATGAAGCGGCCAACGGATCGCAGGTTAACTCCAAGGGGTGACGTTGCGCGAGGTGGGAGTCCCCTTACTGTCCCACCCCGCTGGCATTTCCCACAGCTTGTGGCCTCCACGGCCCGGACCTGGGCCGAGGACTTGGGGCTGGGCAGTCTCTGGCTAGATGTCCCGATTCCCCACAGCGGTAGCAGAGGCCGGTGGCTGGTCTCTGTCTTGTGGTCTGCTCCGGCCGGGCCTGGTTGACTTCTCTCCTCTCCTCCAGCGCCTCCTCTTGTTCAGCCACTCTCACCAGCGGCGATCGCCCACACTGTCCAACAGGCATCACCTCCTCCGCTTGTTCAGCTCTCCTAAGTGCTACAGCCAAGGTGATGGGGAAGCACAATCTGGCGTGTAGACGTAATGGTTCCGGTGTTAGCCCTCGTAGGAATGCGTGCAGGCTTAACTCCTCTCTGGCGGCAGCCGGGAAATCAGGATAGCCCCGCCGTGCATACAGTTGTAGATCAGCCGCATAAGCTCCCAAGCTTTCTCCGTGGCGGCGTCGTCTGCCGCTCAGTTGTTCTCGGCTTTGCTCTCCTGAGGCTTGCTTCCCAAAGTGTCTGTTTAGTGCAGCCGTGATAGCTTGCCAATCGCGTCACTCTTCCAATGCTAGGTCCACCAGGACCTGAAGTGCTCCTCCTTCCAAGGCCAGCGCCACCTGAACCGCTGTCTCCTGTTGGCTCCATCCTTCATGTAAAGCCGCCAGCTCTACTTGAGCGAGGAAGGGTGCAAGGGGTGTGGCGCCGCTGAATCTTGGGAGTTTTACCGGCGTTCGATTGCCGCTGTCTCTCCGCGCCGTTGGTGCCGGGATTGTGGGCGCTTCCGCTGAGCGCATCTCTCGCGGGTGCCGGGCTAACCGTGGATCGCTGGTTCCATCCGGCTGGCGGGGTGTCCTCGCTCTAGTGCCCAGCCGTAGTTGATCTTCCAGCTTGCTGTTCTCTCTGTCAAGCCGCTCGATCTCCTTGACGAGTCGCTGCATCTTTTCTCTTTCTTGACAACGCTAATCCCACTTCTGACACCAATGTAGCGGTCTGCGCCACTCTCTAGCAGAGTGTGTGTAAAGCAGCAAAGAAGAGTCAACAGGTAGCAGACATAGAACACTTAATAGCCGGATGGCTCCCCTTTCCCTCCCCCCACACATACATTTAACTCACGGTGCCAACAGGCACCAGATGAGAACAACATAGCGTGAAATCCAAACTGAAACAAACATCACTAACATAACCCCGAACAAAATAACCCTCAGAACACCACAAACTGAATAAACAATCCCAATTTACCCTCCCCCAGAGTACAATGCGGCCTTGCCAGCCTATCAGTGGCAGGGCCGCCACAATAATAACTGATGCCACAAACTAGAACTATGTAATGTTTCAAACTACACCTTTAAAGCTGAATAATGTTGATCTGGTGATGAAACAATGCATGTTTATTTTTATTTCTTTAGCAGATAAATTTAGCTAATTACAAATGTGGGCATACAGTAATAATATTGTTAAATAACCTAATGTGGGTGTTTTTGCCTTGTTGAACTAAACCGGAGTACCTGGAGAAAATGATGAGAAAATGCTAACTCCATGGCAGAAAGGCCACAGTTGGTTTTGAACCAGCAACCTTCCGCTTGCAAGGCAACAGCTGCACCACCATGCAGATGTAAAAGGCTATCGGTTCCTAGTTCAAAATGTTATCTACTTATTAAGTATATCGACAAAACTAATAAATACCAGTACTGAGGCTGCATGATGGTGCATGCTCACTGCCTTTATGCCCACCAACTGTGTTTTGGCAAAAGCTTCAGTTTCCAGGCACAATAGTGCTGGCCTGACCAGCCAGCCCCATTGGGTCTGGGAACTCTTCTATTCAAATAGCCCCACCCCCTGAGAAGAGGAGTTCGCTGTGGCTCTTTCCTCTCGTCTAAATGACTTGAAAATGTCTTTAAACCCACAAGAAGACCTGCTAAAAGCCTTTCTTCTAAAGAAAGATGTATGCGCCGTTGCCAGATGCCATTTTGGACTACAACTACAAAACTACAGCATCGTGCGGTACAGTCAGCATGTCCGCCTTTTTTCTGATTGGTTGTTTTTGAGTTGGCTAGTCCCGCCCATCATGTGCCTCTCTGACTGTGAGTATCTAGACTAGTCCTCTATGTAGAATTAAACAAAGGACAGTCTGGCAGGCCTTGTGGTACCTTTCAATCCTCCTACAGGACCATGAACTCCTCTAAATGCAAAACGTCCAGAATCAGCTGTGGAACTGATTAAAGATTCATCACAAAGCAAGATGATGATCCCAAACATTTGAAAGCTTTTTCAGTACAACTTAAATAAAATATTTAAGGTGCATAGTGAGCCACTCAAATTGCTGATCACTTTGGTGCTTTTTGATACTGCAGCAGTTGCTTGGGGGTGGGAGCTTGTGTGGAACCACGAGTGAGGTAGTCTGTGTCCCTGACCTGCCTCTTGGGTCTTATTAAAGGTCTGGTGTCATTCTTGTTTCCAATCCACAAGCTGTTACTGTATTAAACATATGTGCTGTAAAGGACCCACTAAACTAAAACTGTAAAAAAACATGGATGAAAATAAAACTTTTCACAATCAATGATTACTTCAAGGCAGCTGTATCCAACCCAGCTTTAGGGTATTACAACGTAAGCGTCCACTTCAAGCTGCTTTCTGGAGTTTTCCTCTTTCAGAAATGATGTATGATTTTTCTGAAATCTGTAAAAGCGATTGTCTCATCATGTACTGTGATAAAATGTAAGCAATACGCCTTTTTTTTTTTTTTGCTAAGCACGCCCCCTGCCCCGCAGAACTCCGTGCAATAGGAAACTGAGCACCAACCAGAACTAACCAATAGCGTTAGACTGCCGCTTACTTGTTTCAAATTTAAGGAATACCTCGGCTGATGCAGAGTTGATGAACTGTTCACGGACAAGAAAGTCTCTAAAATATAAATATATGAAAAAAACAACATGACATGAGAATAATACTCGTAAAACAATGTGTTTTAACTCTGTTTGTTGGCTACAGAAGCACATTTATAAACAGAAACGTGAAGTCGCCATCTTAAACAAACAGAAAAAACAGCTTTTTGTGTGATATGCTTGTCAGCCATGTAGCAGAGGCAAATTTGATGATTTTATCTGTTATGAACAGGAAGATGTAATTCTATGTAAATATAAAATATTAACCTGCTAGGTTCTTTATTGTAATTAATCAGAAGATTCTAGGATTTAATTCATAAGATCTAAGTTCTTTGCTTTTTCAGTGATCAACCACACTTTGTGTTACTTCAAGAAATGGTAATTGGTAAATGGCCTGTACTTGATATAGTGCCTTCTAGAGTGTAGCATCACGCAAGGTCCTCTAATTTGTGGCAAAGGTCACATTTACCCAGCTGGGTCAAACAGTACTTTTAAATCCACAGATTAACCAAGGAGCCATGATGTCTGGAAGAATATATCACCTATCGGCTGCTCTTCCGTCCCAGGAGGAGGACACTTCAAGTTCACGAGGATAATAATTAGATAATTAATAAAACTCATTGTTTTTATTACTGTTTATTATAATCATCATAAATGATCACTTGGTTCAGTATAAATGTATTTTAATTACATGAAATTAATTATTATGCTTTGGGTATAATATTGATTAAGTATGATTATGGTTGATGACAATAAAAGATGTGTTCAGCAAAGAAGGTCAGTTTCACCTTATCCATCTAACACAGAGTCCAGATAAACAATAACTGCAACACATGTTTTTGATGTATGACCAAGTGTTCTTGCTGAGAGAGTGGGAGTGTCCTGAGAGCTTTGTAAACTAACCATCACCAACTTCAGTTCAGTTCTTGAACCAACATCACTGAGGAAGGGAATGGCCGTCCCTATAACCTCTGCCAAGCTGTTCTGTCACGCCGACAAGAAAAGCGAAGAATAAACGAAACTGTAACCAGCTGACGAAAAACTCCTGAGAGAGTAATTGATTTCTGAGTTAAGTTAAGGTGAGAAACTTCCATCCAGCCAAACGCTCGACACTGTGAACCCGGGACATCTCTGGACCAGAGGATCGGACACTCGCGTCTTCCCTGCCGGACCGAGTGTCGTCTTGGATGGACACCATCCTCCTGATCTCCGGATCCACAAGAGGGTCTCATCTGTTGGGTGAGGTAGAACACAGGAATGCGTTTGATGCTGTTTTCTCTAAGTGAAAGACTAAGTTAGCTGCAAAGCATCATTTTCATCCAGAACGCTTTCTCTCTCTCTGAAAGAAATCTTCTAATAATTCCATTCACGCATCCAAACTAGTATTTCCAATTTAGTTTCCATCCAGCCACAGGTTTGTCCTTTTAAAACAAGTTTAATATCAAAGCTGTTAAAATTTGTCATTAAATTGTCATCCATGAATTGTCGTTTATAATTGCCGTTTCAAATCTTTAAGTTTAAAATTGTTAGTTATAACATTTCTTCATTTTTAAACTTGCCTCATTATTGAAGCGAAACACAGAAAAGGTATAATTATTTCTGGTTGTTGAAAAGCAAAGATTCCTAGCTTCTGATTCAAAAATAAACTTTTGCTATAAAATTTAACTATTTAAATTAAACATTAATCTTTGGATTAAAATTAGACCAAACAGGTTGGTGTATGAACTTAGATCGATTATATAATTACCCTGGATCTTTATACATGATCTAAGCCTCATAGGTTAATCGGATTGGTCATTCTCAGAATCGCCAGCTGAATAGCAACAGTGTTGATTCTAGTGTGTAGTTAAACTCTACAAGAGTCATGGAACCCCCCAAGGCGCTTTACAACACAATCAGTCATTCACCCATTCACACACACATTCACACACTGGTGGGGATGAGCTACGATGTAGCCACAGCTGCCCTGGGGCGCACTGACACAGGCGAGGCTGCCGAGCACTGGCGCCACTGGTCCCTCCGACCACCACCAGCAGGCAAGGTGGGTTACGTGTCTTGCCCAAGGACACAATGACAGCGACACTGAGCGGGACTCAAACCTGCAACCTTCTGATTATGGGGCAAGCACTTAACTCCTGTGTCACCGATTCAAGATTCAAGTTTATAAAAGTAAGAATTTATTTTACAAACAATTTAAAACATGACTAATTAATTAAACATTTACTGTGAGTGGATGTAACTAAATGTGAGGAAGAAACCTATGTGTGAATGAAATGTCAGTCAGAGCTTCCTTATCAAAATAAGCTGAGTTCTGGTGAAAATAATTTGGTTTGCTCTAAACTATAAAGTTGTTATCATCAGAAGAACATTCAGAAGCAATCCGTCATGTCTACTTTACCCGTTTTTGAGAGACCCTCTTGGTGGATCCGAAAGTCACAGGGGTCGGCTGACCGCTGGCACCGGAGGGCTGTAGAATACCGTGGTACCGACTCTTCAGTCCAGATATGTCTCGGGTCACAACAGCTGGAGGGAACCGTGCGTCTGGCAGACTCTTAAGGAGTCTAATGATATCAGCTTTGTTTATGCAGGAACTGTTTGCTCATCAGCTTTGCAGGTGCAAAAAGGTTTTGACGACATGTCAAAATCTTTGGTGGTTAAAGAGGTTTAGTTACAGATGGCCGGTCTGAGCGATTCTCTAGAACTGTTGAATCTCTCAGAATGCTCTAGTTTTAAGGTTAAGCTGCTATTATTTGGACAGCCAATCAGAGGCTGACAGGTTTGAGAGATGTTACCAAGACAACTCAGAAACACACCTTCTTGATACAGGATGTTCTGACTGGGTTAATACCATGTGTGTCAGGGTTTAACTTAGCCGTCCTTGTTATTGTGTGAATGCAGGTGTGGAACCTTGTCGTCAAAACACAGTGAACACATTGCAGGTTTTAGTAGACAACATGATATAACATCCATTCAGTGTGCACAGATTAATGAAGCATTTCATTATACTATAATTATTATAAGTAGTAATAAACAAATGTTTATTTAATAATTATCTAGACTATAAGCCATAGAAGAAGTTCATGTTGATTTATTAAATCATTCTTGAATTTAGCAACTGATTCGAGCTGGAGTTCTTCTGTGGAGGCAGACAGATGAGACCTTGGGAAAGAAAGTTATTGTTTATCTTTCAGGCTAGCAGAGTCTGAATCCCAGCTGGTGTGAAGGCAGACTCATTTTAAAAGGAACACACATGTAATGTTGTGTCTCCTTTTTGACCAGATGTTGAGTAGATGGTGAAAGGTCAGCCTGTACCTAAACTGACCATTGCTGGACACTACAGCCACTAGATGGTGCCATCAGATAAAAGAAATACTCCGGAAAGAAGCTTTCATGGAGTATGACACATACATGTGTTAGGAAGGAGTCTGGAACGTACTACTATGTATTGGTAGTATTTTGTGCTTCCTGTGAAGTTGTCTGTATGTCCGCAAAGTTTTGACATCCTCATGGGTCATGACAAACCTCTTGTAGGGTTAACTTCATACTAGAATCAGCACTGTCAGTTGTTAGATTCTGAGAATGACCGAGCATATTAGCATATGAGCTTATATCATGTATAAATATCCACGATTCTTATATAATCAATAGAAGCGCATACACCAATTCGCCTGGTCTACTTTTAATCCAAAGATTAATGTTTAACTTAAGATAATTAAATTTAATAGCAAAAGTGTATTTTGAATCAGAAGCTAGGAATCTTTGCTTTTCAATAACCGGAAATAATTATACCTTTCTGTGTTTCATTTCAAAGAATGAGGCAAGTTTAAAAAATGAAGAATTGTAACAATTGTAACAATTTTTTAATTTTAAGATTTGAACAACAATTATAAATACAATTCATGGATGACAATTTAATTGAGAATTTTTAACAGCTTTGATATTAAACTTGTTTTAAAAGGCAAACCTGTGGCTGGATGAAAGCTAAATTGAAAATACGAGTTTGGATGCGTGAGTGGAATTCTCAGAAGATTTCTTTCAGAGAGAGGAACGCGTTCTGAGCTGGAAATGATGTTTTGCAGCTACCTGAGTTGTTTACTTAGAGAACAGCATCAAACACAATCTGTCAAAGTCCTCCTCGCCCAATCAGAAGACCCCCTTTTGGATCCGAAGTGTACAGGTGGAGATGATTCCTCCAGGCATGAGGTTGGTAGAAAAACGTCTGGCACGACCAAATCGGTCCTGAGATGTCTCCTTGGGTCACTCGACTGGTGGAATTATTTGCGTCTCCAAGTCCATGCTCTGAAGGAGTTTCTCGTCTTAACTTAACTCAGAAATCAATAACTTCTGGAAGGAGTTTTTCGTCAGCTGGTTACAGTTTACGTTTATTCTTAGCTATTCTTGTCAGCGTGACAGAACAGCTTGGCAGAGGATCCGGGCGGCCGACCCGTCTCCTCGATGGTGTTGGTTCAAGAACTGACGTGAAAGCTGTTGCAGGCTAGTTTACAAAGCTCTCAGAACACACCCACTCTCAGCAAGAAAGCTTTGGTCACGTGTCAAAAACATGTGTTGGCAGTTATTGTTTACTCTGGATAAACTGTGTTAGATGGATAAGGTGGAGCTGACCTTCTGATTTGCTGAACAGACATTCCTGTCATCAACCATAACCATAGTAATCATTATTATACCCAACGCTTAATAATTCATTTCATGTAATTAAAATACATTTATACTGAACCAAGTGATTATTTATGATGATTGTAATAAACAGTAATAAAGTCAAAGAGCTTTATTAATATTATTATTTAATTATTATCATGAACTTGAAGTGTCCTTCTTCTGGGACAGAACAGCAGCAGATAAGATGGTTCTTTAGCAGACATCATGGCTCCTTGGTTAATCTGTGGACTTGAAAGTTACTGTTTGACCCAGCTGGGTAAATGTGGCCTTTGCCACAAATTAGAGAACCTTCCGTAATGCTACACTCTCGTTTTTGGAAATTTTCTGCATGGTGCCCCAATTTGCATTAAAATGTCTGACGAGTGACGACTGAGTCTTTTTCATCACAATTGAAAATCCTACAAGATATTTTATGTTCGCCTGAAAAAATTCCTACAAAAAAGTGAGAAAGCATCTCAGTTTGTCAGCCATTTGTTTAATGCTGTTGTATTCAGAGGTTTTAAAACTTGAAGTGCTTATGAGACTAGCACACTTTCATCAGGTTGTCATTGGCCTCGGGACAGAAATCTACCATCCTGACACAGCATGATTTGTTTCAGAAAACATTTGACACTTGGTGAGATTCTGTGTCTTTAGACCTCTGTTGGCTTTGCTTTAAATTGCTTTTTGTGAGACAAGCCCTAAGCTCCATTACCCTCGGCAGAAAACCATCTAATGCAGGGAGTTGTCACCTTGAGGCTGATGCATTCTCTCGACTGACTGACTGACAGCATTTCCACGCTCTGTCCCTCCGCCTCTCTTTATCCCCGGCCTCCATCTCCCCCAGCTGCTCACTGTGCAGTCTGTTGAGATCATACTGCTTGTGCAAGCATTTGTGATTTTGAATCGATTTCGAGAGCAGCTCCTCTCAGAGGTATCAGCCTGCCATTCTTCAGGACACCCACTACTGGAGAGAGAGGAAGAGGAATCTGAATCCGTTAGGCACACACGCAGATAAAATTCATTATTTACATAAGTCTGAGTAACACCCCATGACCATGTCCTATTTCAAAGCATGGGTGGGCTTTGCTGTAAGCTTGGAAAGCAGCTAAAAGTGTTGACCAAGTGTTTGCTTTATGGAAATGAATCTTGTTGTGTCCACAAAATCCTTGATTGTGATGGGAAAATGCAGTAGTGTCCAGCTCAGTGTCACTCTGTGATTACTATGTTTCTGCATTATGATTACACACCATGTAAATAACACAGCAACACTTCATGCATTAAACAAACCTTGTAATTCTAAGAGAGCCTTATGTGACCGGAAAACAGTTTGTTGCAACTGTTGGGAGCTACTGATCAATGAAAATAAAGACAAGCTCAAATAGAAATCCCTCTTTTGTTTAAATAAAAAGAACTTTTGAATTTTAATCATACTATTTTAAAAAACTGTGTGCAATTATACTCTGTGAAAATGCTCAAAAACCTTAATCTGAATGTGAATAGTTTACCTGTATCTCTGTTCTCCAACCTGAGTGGGGAACAGAGATCATTTTTGATCTGACTGAAAAGCTAATGGCTAGTCTCAGTGTATTGTCGGCACATTAAGCTAACTGCAATATTTCTATTTTAGTATGGCACCCTTACGTTGTAAAATAAAATAAATTAAATTAAATTAAATTAAATTATTAAATTAAATTAAATTAAATTAAATTAAATTAAATTAAATTAAAAACTATAGTTGAAGTGAACATTGTCCCAGCTATGAGGAAGCTGCAGTTCATAGCCTCCTTTTGGCATTATGGGAAACTCTCGACACACATCATTTAACCCCCCAAGTGGCTGCAGCTCCCGTGTGTTTGCTGCTTTGAGCACATTACTGTTGTGACACTGAAAATGGCTGTGCAGTTATTCAACATATTTAAACGTTTTAAAGTTCACCTTCTTTACTCAACAGCTCCAGTGGAAGGCATCACGTTGTTCATCCAAACTGTAGAAATGCTGCTGATGACTCCAAATACTACGTTTTCTGCTTATTTGTCTCCGAGTTGCATCAGCTCTTCTTTTAACAACCTTCTGGGACTATTTGGGGACTGAAGGGAAAAAAGGGCAATAAGCTAAAAAACTGAAATGTTTTCCTACTTGATATGAGATCTCAGCTATTTTCTATTTTGAGAGGGTGACAGGTTTAGACTGCAGGCAGATCAGATTCTCACTCTCTCTTCAACTTCAAGAGCATCATACTGTAAATGGAGTCGATGTGGTTTTCAACTGGCTTGATAAAATAAAATAGTTTTCTGCGAAAATAAACATTTGGGTAGCAGTGCGGATTTTTCTACTAAAGCCTGTATTTACTGTTTAGAACTACTGGGACCTTCCAAACAAAATTTAAAAGGGATTTTATCCAAATCATCTCAAATATGGTGATGGCATGGATCAATGTTCTCATGTAAAGCAGGGAAGCCCATGAGCCTGAAATCCACATCAGTTATTGTCCTTGTGTTCTTCGAGCTGCTTCAGATTTACAGACAATATCAGTCAATGAGAGGAAACCCCACAACGGTCACAGAAAGAACTTGAATCTGACAAAAGTAATGATAAATCAAAAGTCTACGACATTTAACTAATGAAGGCCAGACATTGCTTTTCAACCATGCTTCAACTGAATTATTTAAAAGAATAAATAAACTCATGGAACAGGCCTGCTTGGATTTGACACACACCTTGAATTCAGTTTCACTTATAGACAAGTTGAAGTTTTGATTTAAACACATCAGCTGCCTCAGCCTGTAGCGGCAGTACTGTCAAGAGGTCTGCCATACTAGCGAGAGAATGGAAGACAACCAGTAAAACCATCCCTGTTTACAGAGGGGTTGTGGGTTTGGTTAACATTTCATAAACAAATATAGAGGTTTGCACCCTCCTAATTATGCCACTGTGGCCTTGGATAACAAGACACTTCACCCTTTGGAGGAACTGAGGGCCAGTGAGTTCTGGAGAATCCCAGAACAACGTGCCAACACACGAACACGGCATTAGTCCTCCATAAATGATCACATTGTCATTATAAGTTATGATTTCAAGGTAAAGAATTTGAAGAGTATGAATGAGATTAACTAAATGGAGAAAAATTTCTGACAGGTTTGATATTTCATATTGTTTACAGTGAACAAGCCCTCATCTGGCTGAGGAAACACTTTAGAGATCTGCTGCTGATTCTGTCTGCAGGATTTAACATCACCCAACTCTGAATAAACAAAAAGCATAAGATCAGTCTTGTGTTTTGGCTGCAATGACATCATCAACCTTATCGGGTGAGCAGCACAAGGAGGGAGAGACCATACATGTCTAATGTAAACGATTTCTGCATAAAAAGACCAAGTCAAACATTTCATCGTGTGTTTAGAGGCTTTGATTACTTCTGCAACGTTACATGGCAGTGAAGTCCACAAGAGTGAGGATTAAAAACATTTTCTTATTAACCCACATCAGTGCTAAGTATAAATGTTGTGCCACAGAACAAACTTTAAATAAATAAAGAGTTCACACACTATGTAGGAGGTGGTTCTGTAAAGTTTATTCTCTGCCTGTGTGCGTGTGTGTGTGTGTGTGCGTGTGTGTGTGCGTGCGTGAGTGAGTGATGGATTCTTGTACTTCAAAGTCTCACTGACAAGAGCATTACTTCCCACATGTCTGGAATCAATTTGTCTGTGCTCTACAGATTCAAACGCAGCAGTAAAATATCTTTTTAAGACTCTTGATTTACATCTAGTCCTGCTTTCATGATGGTCACACACTGACACCTAGTGGTCCTTGTTGTCTTACTGCACTGAGATATTCACTGTAAAATTCTAGTTGGTCCAAATCAGAGCAAGAGCTGGCTTCAGTGTGTTTTAATGCTTTTAATCTAACCAGTTTTCTTTTTGAGCTACTAACTATTTTAAAATGTTTGATTTGCAGGGCCGCCTTAACCAGCTGAAAGGCCCCGGGGCAGTGAGGCTCAGTAGGCCCGCTTACAGTGGGAAATAGATGTACATTGGTGGAGGAGGTGAATTATTTTTGACAGTTGACTGGATTGGATTTTTGTCAGTCGTTGTCCCACCCTTTTTTTTCTCTCTAACCCTGAAACCCTTATTCATTTATTTATCACAAAACCACTAATAAAACAGTATCTTATGTGGTATTAGGGCTGGACGATATAGGAAAAAAGTATATGGGCAAAAATGTTTTTATATTGATCGACATCGATAATTACAGAAAACGTTTTTTAAAAATTGTAGAAAACATTTTACGTGCAGCCCTGGACATTTTATTTAGTATTTTTATTTTTTCTCCACCTCTTCTCGCTGCAAAATCTTTAGGGATTCCACAAACAACTATTTTAGTAGTCAACTAGTCGCCAGTTTTGTTGATGATTGGTCGACTAAACGTGTCATTCATCAAAGTTTAGCTTATTGCACCAGGATGCTCTAGTATACCCATGATTAGCTTCTAGTCTGTGTGATCAGCTATGTGACCTCTAATAATAAAGACAAGATGATAGCTCATCAAACAACTTTTAATTCACTTTGTAACACCTTAACACAAATGCTGCAGTCTGATGGAGGAAGGCACCTCAAGCCAAAAATAAATTCTGCACAAAAATGACTTGTGTTCACAAGAGGCATGGTGGCAAAGCTGAAGCGCTTCATCTTCCAGTCTTAACTCAGAAAATGGCAGGACACGCCAAGGTACGCCTCTGTAGCACACCAGCAGTCAGGGACCATCGACAGCTCTGAGAGTCTGCTTTACTGTAAAGATAAAAGATATTAAAGTTAGTTTATTTACCAGATTAATTATTCTGTTACAATAAAGTAGGTTAAGATTTAACAAAGAAAATGTTTAAAAATATATCCATTTCTTGATTGTTCAATCAGCAACCATTTTATTTTATCATAAAATGCATTAATGTTTTATTTGTGTCCACACACACACACACACACACACACACACACACACACACACACACACACACACACACACACACACACACACACACACACTTAAGGTTAGGCTGAACTCACCAAACTAGATTTTTTTTTTCCCCAGCTGCAAACTTGTTGATGGTGGAGGGGAAATCCAGTTTACTCTGCTGTTGTCGAAGGGGGATTTTCAGACTTTTTTTTTTTTTTTTTACTGGAGAAGTTTCACAGTTGTCTGGTCTCAGTTTGGCTGGGTCAGACGGACCGGTGTTATGTCAATTTGAGTTGTCGCCCCCTACTCTATATGAGTCTGTCCTGCTGCCTTTTTATGCCGTCTGAAACACTGTCAATATGCTTCAGACACCAACTCATAAGCTTGCATAATAGCTGTCTTTATACGCTCATAACTCAAACTGTTGGTGACCGACAAAGCAGACATTGCCTCTAAAGCTCCACCACTTAATCTGCACTGCAAAAGCAGAGACCACGGGTCACGCGGCCACTGGAGGGCAGTCACAATCCGCTCAAAGGCGACAAAATAACCATCCACTTCAGCTTCTCTGAACACAGGCGTAAGGGAGATACACTTACTGAGATTAAGTGGGTTGTGACAGTGCCCCTGTTGTCATGTTGTCATGATATCTGCTTTACTTGGGCCTCAAGCTCAAGCACACAGCGGTTTCTGCATCAAGAGGTTTCATCTCCAATTGCTTTTGCATCCGTTGTTTTCTTTTGTTGGCTTCAAGACGGGCCAGTTCAAGTTTCAGTTGCAACTCCAACATCAAACCTTCAGCTGCAGATCCGCCTGAGGGGAAAGCAAGGGATTTTTACCTCATTCTCGTTGCTGTCCGTTGACGTCTCCTCTCCCTCAGTCAGTTCAGGTTCTGGATCTGGATCTGGATCCAGAACAGCACTGTCAAGATTGGAAGCAACCGGTGAGGAGGGCTGCAGTAGTCCCCAGTCAGTGAAGAAGTTCATAATCAAAGTTTTCAGATCTCTCTTCAGTATCTGGGTTGGAAGCTCCAACTTGAAGGGGGTGGCTATCTGCAGCATGTCAGCTTTTCAACAGCCCTCCAATGCCTCACGAGACGGGTCCTCCACAAATGCCCTGAACGTAAATTGTGCCATGTCATACACACAGCCCCGAAAACATTGCCAAAAAATGCTAAACACACACCAATGAAAAGGTCCTTCAAGGTTAACTTAAATTATATCCCAGACGAGCCCCCATTTATGTTACAACCTCGACATGTGCTGTTAAAATGGGAAGGAGGGGGTAACATAACAAAAATGACAGTGGATTAAAAATTGGTTTAATTGCCATAAAAGGTTTTAAAACCAGCGAACAAACAGATGGAGAGCATTAATAAAATTATGCAAAACAAAACTTTCTCAAAAAGGTTCATGGTTAAAAGACAACTTATCAACAATTAAAACACCTGGTTCAAACTCTATTCAAAGTTTTACCGAAACTGAAGGTGTTTTAAAACCTAACAAAGTTGATAAAAGTCTAAAAACCAAAACAGAGTTGACCTTAAAACGGAGTGAACAAAGTTGACATCACCCAAAGATCCCTTTCGATCCCTCAGAGTTAAAACTTTAGAAGTTAAAACTCATCAAAAACGAAGGTATTGAAAACAAAATGAGGCCTGGAGGACAGCAGAACCCCTGCATTGCTGCCTCCCAGACTGCTTTTTATCCCAGGTGTGGGTCTTCAGAGGGATTCGTCTCAGCTGTGCTCCTCAGCAGCCTGGAAGAGAGGAGGAGAAGGGGCAGTGTCGGGCTGATCACCGGGGCAGGGTGATCCTAGCTCCTGCATCCAAAGTGGCCAGGCTGGTGCCCATAACACCTGACAATAAAAGGGTTAAATCTCAGAAACGCACAATTTATTATATTTTGTTGGGGCTGAAGCCAAGGATGAAATTAATGTAAAACATTGGGACATATGAAATATTATAGAACATTTCTATAGGAAGTTTTGTATGTGCATTTTTTTTGTGCTCAAATACCAGAAATGTTAGAAAATTAAAAGGTAATATAAGGGTAATTTGACTAGTTGTGTTTCCTTGGTTCCTTATTCTGGCCACCAGGTGGTGGTGGCCCCTTACATTTGAAACCTAGCAGCTAAACCATGAATGAGTGAGTTTTATCCATTAATCTTCCTGATAGATTTTGTGAGAGGAATGCAGCTCTAGATAATGAATATGCATATTTATGAGCTCCGTCACTCATGACTTAGATAATCCCGGCATACACAAGCCACACACTTCCTCCTCCACAGCTATTTCTGCCTTCATTTCCCAGAAGCTTCTCTGGGTCACCCACAGCATGGAGCTCCCATTGCCAGACCTTTAACCCCAGTAATTTCCCATGAGTCCCTGCAGCTCAGAGAAGCATATAGAAAATGGTAATTACTGGTGTCTCAGACTACCCACATATTACAACCAGATGAACCACAATTAATGTATTACTGACAGTGAGAAGCGCTGCAACACAGTAGGATTACTGGTGCAGCATGGTGTTCAGAATCATGAACAAGCTGATGGGAACAAATGACACATTCTGTGGTTCGAGTGTTGTTGTTATACAAACTGTTATGAGATGTGTGATTATTATGGGGTTGGGTTTTGAAACCCCCACAGCCATCTTCATACTGATGATGTGAAGCATCCATGAGATAGTGTCTCTTTGTAAAGAGCATATCACGTGAAAACACAGCTGCCTCTGTGCAGAAGTCACCACAGGAACGCAGGAAAATCCGTCCGTGCTGTCGTCTGCATGTGGCTGTGAGAGGGTTCATGTGTTCAGGGCGGCTGCAGGAGGTGCATCCTTCAGACGGAGAGATGTGTGACTAAAGCAGGGATGGAAAGGGGGGATGAAGCAAGGGAGAAAAGAGTAGAAAGGAGAGAAGGGGTGAAGTATTTATGGAAAGAAGGAAGGGATAAGAGAAGAGATGGAAACTAGGACGAAGGGTGGAAATAGAGAATGAAAGATAAAGGAAGCAAAAGGGGAGAAGAAAGGGAAAGGTAAGAGGTCAGGAGGAGAGACAATTTAAAAGAAGTTTAATGTTTAATAAATATTTATTTAGTTATAAATGCTGAAATATTTTATAATATTTATTGCAACATGTCTGGAGAAAAAAAGCTCAGATTTTTTCGAGCAACCATGAACATTTATGGTTTTGTTTCATTTTTTCACATTAAAAGCACAATTAGGATTTATTTGTGTTTCTTCATTGTTTGTAGTTGTGTTTTGGGGTGAAGGCGGCGCAGGAGTTAAGTGCTCACCCTGTAATCAGAAGGCTGGAGCCGCGCTCAGTTTGTTGATGTTGTGTCCTTGGCAAGACACCTAACCTACCTTGTCTGCTGGTGGTGGTCAGAGGGACCTCGCCTCTGTCAGTGCACCCCAGGAGAGCTGTGGCTACATTGTAGCTCATCCCCACCAGCATGTGAATGGGTGAATGAATGAATGATTGTGTTGAAAAGCGCCTTGGGGGTTCCAGGACTTTGGATGGCGCTCTATCAAATACAGGCCGGTTACCAAATTGTAGAATGGTCAGCAGGTCAAAAATTGAACAATAAGATTTTTTTTTCTTTTTATGACAATTAAAAAAAATCTATTTTGAAAATGAGCCTTTCAATGAATACCTCTAAATATTCCCAAAGACCACTGAGGTCTCCAGAAAAAGACGATCATCACAGCTTTGTGTCAGCCGGTAAAACGTTGTTCTTTTCTGTTTTTATGTTTGATTTACCACGTGTCAACCAGCCCTGCGAGTCACCGGGGACTCTGGTCAGTGAAGGTTTATAAATAAAAAGCACTTCACATAGGTTTCACATCACTCTGAACTTCCAAAACACTTGTGCTTCTACTTTTTCTCTGTGACTTTATGAAATGATGCATATAAACTCTGTTGTTTTGCTAGCAAACTGTTTTAAACAGCATGGATCAGAACTTCTAGTCAATCCTTGATTTGTTTGCAGGCAGCTCAAATTCATGCATTCATCGTTTCCACATTTCTGACCTGAAAGCGGCTCTTTGTGGACTAAGTTGAACAGACACACAACTCTGACATCTTGGTTCTCTAGCCGTTTGAGTGTTTGCTGTTATTCGGGATGATTAGCAGCTTAGAGTCCTTTTGATTACAAAAGACATTTTCTTGTGCAAATATATAACATTCCTCCCGTGTAAGGCATTATATAAGATCTTTCCTTGAATCAAAGAATCATTTCAGTCTGCAGCGAGTGTCTTCAGTTGCCTAGCAACTCCAGCCCTGGTGTGGACTAATGCTGCCTGGTGTGTGGAGGTAAATCGGGGGGCAATCTGATTTCAAAATAGGTTGAATGTAGGCGAGGGTCAAACTTTGTTGGAGGGTTTTTACTTGTGCTGGATTTCTGTTATGCTGTTTGTCTTTACTGAATAAACTGATAATTGAGGAACGTTTGCTCACGGGGGAACAATGCTTCAATTAAAGGAATCTTAAGAGACTAGGAGGAGTCCAAAGTAAAAGACATAATCTTCTGATGGGAAAGTAACTTTTCACTGCTGAACGTGGAAATAAAGCTCATACAAGTTCTCCCAAACAGTGAAATTAACCGTGCCTGCCACCTGAGCTGCCAAGTCCCCTGGCAAGCTGTGGCTTGGTTCAAAGCGTGAAAATGTACTTTGTGGACTGCGGCCATGTCCTTACCTCGGTGGTATGCATAATTGTGGCTCCTATACGCTCACACGCGAAATGCAAACGCCTTCAGCAGTTGTTCCTCTTCTCACAGGTTTCCTGCTTTATGTCCGTTACGCTTCACTAAAACACTTCCACATTGCCTTCAGCAAACTAGTTTCTGCTTTACACCACTTACTCTCTTCTTTTTTCTCTTTTCCTGGTTATTAAAGATACATGCAGAATTTTTGCTTTGATATCATGCATATTGTATGTGCTAGATGCATGTATCATCACAAAAATGGAAAGCATCTCCTATATACCAAGAAGCATCTCCAGAGCAAGAAGAGACATGATGGATCACACCACGAAGACGGATGCATCTCTCTGGATTTGCCATTTGAACTGTCCTTTCCCCTTTACTCCACAACATGTTAAATTCTCATTCAGTCTGTTAGACGCCATCTTGCAGACCTGATGAAAAGAATAAAGTATGAATGATTCATTCAGCCTCAAGCAGATGCAAGAAACAATTAGTTCATTTACTCACTATGAAATGGTCAGCTTCTCATCACTGGTTTCTGATCAGATTTAGCTGAAAATACTCCAATACACCCGGTATGATCACATTATCCAGTTAGAGAAAATCTAAAGCTTAAAGAAAATAAAAAAAAACCTGTGAAAAAAATTGAGAACATTTTACATTTTCTATCTGTTTTGCTAGTGAAGTTCAATTCGAGTTTATTTATATACAGTAGCTCCAAATCACGACGAGAGTCGTCTCAAGGAACTTCACACAGTAAACATTCCAATACAGGTCAGTTCATTAAGCCAATCAGTAAAAAGTTTCCTATATAAGGAACCCAGCAGGTTGCATCGAGTCACTGACTAGTGTCAGTGACTTTACAGCAATCCTCATACTTGTAACATCCAGAAATGGTCAGTTTTCCCCTACAAATTGACCTACATGCCACCGGTCATCTGCAGACATAAATTCCATTCTCTAAGGTGGATTTTATTTTCTATCTTCCAACGAGCCCAGAAAATTCTGCAGCTCTGAACACATGATAACACATAGTCGACAAACTGTTCCCGTTTCACGGCCTAAGCTTCCCTTATTGCTTCTACAGGATTCCATCGTGGCTCAGAGTTGCTTTCCTGTGGATCTCAGATGGAACCAGTGGTTGTTTGGCCCACTTTTGCCTTTCAATCATCTTGGACTCGTCTGCCCATTCGCCTCTGACCTTTGACCTCACAAAGACATTTGCATCCACACACCTGCTGCTCACTGGATATTCTCTTTTTCAGAAAATGGTCTGTAAACCCTAAAGAAGGTTGTCGGTGAAAATCCCTGCTCAGCAGTTTCATCCTGTCTGGCACCAGCAACCATGCCCCACTCAGAGTCACTAAATCCCTGTTTCCTCCTCCCTCTGATGCTCCATTTGAACTTCAGTGAATCATGTTAGCATGTCTAGATGCTGCCATGTGACTGGTTAGGGTTAGGCTAATAATTATGTGTTAGTGTTAATAAGCAGTGCCTAATATAGTCGGCAGTAACGGTATGTTTATATGTGGAAATGCTAAAGTTAAAGTTAAAGTCCCATTAGTTGTCACACACACTGATGTGTGTGCAAAATTTGTTCTCCGCATTTGACCCATCCCCTGGAGGAGCAGTGAGCTGCAGACACAGCTGCGCTCGGGAACCATTTGGTGCTTTAACCCCCCAATCCAACCCTTAATGCTGAGTGTCAAGCAGGGAGGCATTGGGTCCCATTTTTTCAAAGTCTTTGGTATGACCCGACCAGGAATTGAACCCTGTTTTGATGAGAGTTTAGCCAATGTAGGCTCTTCTCCTCTCGCTGTTGCTCTTTGAATTTTTCCTCCCAGAGCTTTTTGATGCATTTGGACAACTCTCTTCTTCGCCCTGAAAAGTCACTTTGTCACATAGTGACGCATCATTTCACATGCTGAATTTTTTACCACTGGAACTGGAAATCCTTTCTCAGCATGCAATATCCATTAGGAGGAAAATTATTCATATCATTCCCTTGCATTATTTATTGCTTAATGAAGAAAAATGTGTGCCACACTTTCTCACCATTGTTTTGCAACACCTCCCTTTTTCTGCTGGGGGTCTGGGGTTGTCTATGTGCATTACAGGACTTTTGATCGTATAATCGTCTTCATTCCAGCATCTCAAGAATTCCCTTTAAGAAGGTCCCCTTTGGAGATTAACTTTTGTGGAAAATTACGTTTTTGCCAGAGTGTGTGGTGGTTTTAGGGGTTTTAGATCATATCAACAACTGATCCAGATCAAAAACAAACACACACACACCCCTCTTCCATATCATATATGCTGTCCCCTGTCTGACTGAAGCACCTGGAGTACAGAATCAAACTCTGACTAATTTAGAAAGACAGAAGAATATGTCACAGCTCCACAAAATGCATTTATTCTAGAGCCATTTGTAGCTGCTGAAAACAATCAGCAGAGCATCACGCAGATAGGCCTGTTTCACATCCAGACTGTCATGTTTTTACAGTCGGGGTTGGTTTGACGGTGTGTTGGGTTTGAGGTTTTTGTTGTTGTTGATCTGTGCGGGGGGAGCAGATGGAGACTTTGCAGGTGGGAGAGTCAGGCTTCTGTTGTGGGAGAGGAGGAGCTGCATGACTGCTGCGTGGATCCCAGCCTCTTCAGGGTTCCTGGTATCACAGAGTTCAGGGTGATAAATGGACCAGCGAAGGCGACGCTAACCACGGTCACGGTTCAGTGATTTGGTCTGGCGTTTTCTCCTCTCGTTAAACAGAATGGATCATAGAGGGATCGCTACCAGATTCTGCATCTTATTAAGGTAGCGAGAATAAAAACGGGACAGAGTCACATTTAAATGGGAGGACTGTGACCTTTTGCTTCATGAAAACAGAAGCTGATTTATGCTGCTGACTCTTTAAAGCTGGGCCTTGAATTTGTTCATATAGAGAGTTTTTAGGGCTTTCCAGTGCTGGGTGGCCAAGCAAATAAAAACAACTAGTACATTTTTATCTGGAGTTTGTCACATTTTTAACTCGGGTTTGCTAGAACCTTCTGTGTGCAGTAAATACATTCTCTTGTGGATGATTGTGAGTCTTTGTTTTGGTGTTTCATTTCATCCTGTCCTTTTTATTTTTTATCCTCTAGACCCTTACCTCTGTTTACCCATCAGCCTTTGTGGTTTTTTATTTTTCCTCCTCACTTTGATAAATAATTGACACGTTCTTCTCCTTTGATATGTACGTTAATGCTTTTTTCACCGAGCTTGTGAAAATCTTCTCTCACGGGGGCGTCTTTCCCGCTGAGTTCAGAGTGCACCTCAACACTGACCTCCAAGTCTCTTTAACATTTATATTTCCTTCAAAATAATCATTTCTATTTGAACAAAGGAAAGAAAATATATAAAACCACAAAAGAAATAGGTGTTTTTTTACACCAGTGTATGCATTTTACTTCTCTTTGTATGAACATTTCATTATTTTGACTCCAAGTGTTTTTAATAGTTGTTTTGCAGAATGCTGTTAAGCAGCACTGTACACCTACAGCTCATAACATTTAGTGTACTGTTGATAAAAGTTACTGCCTGCACACCACAGCCTCGTTTATTGCATAATTCAGGCAAAAAGCATTTCAAAGTGAAAAAAAATTGTCTTGAAGAGTCACACATGTGCTGTGGCAAATGCAGAATTTTTATGGATTTGCAGGAACTGTATACATTCAAACTTGTTTCAAAATGACAGAACCTAAATGTTTAAACACCCATTTTCCCCTTTTATTCACACCCACAACAAAGTCTCAGAAAGAAATCTGTTGAGCTATTTTGAACATATCTCATTATTTAGCAGTAATTACCCTGCAATGCTACGTTTCCAAGCAACATTACTAACACTGGACAGGTCTGTTGTGCTGCTAATTACACATTTGTTCCCTTACAAATACATTACTAAGTAAACAATGATGGCAACCAGAAGAAAGTCTATTTTTCTGTCTTTTCGTAACCTTCTTTGTGCTCATCTGTTTGCGGTCCTGACTTCAGGCAACCTGATAATTAGTTCCCACTGAGACGGGGCGGGTAGCCAAGAGTCCACAGAGACATTTTGTTTGAGTAGACAACGAGACTGAGATTTACTGTAATGTCTTTTAACAACCCGGTGATGAGTCTGGACAGTAATGACTGCAGCGTTTGGGTTTTCAGGGGGGGGGGGGGGGTTACAGTTAAAACCCCCAACAAGTGAAAACACTAGGACATGCTGCATGGTGGTGCACTTGTTAGCACTGTTGCCTCGCAGCACGAAGGTTGCAGGTTCGAAACTTGGCTGCGGCCTTTCTGCGTGAAGTTGCGTGTTCTCCCCATGCATGCGTGGGTTTCCTCCGGGTACTCCGGTTTCCCCCACAGATCACAACATGCCCTATAGGTCATCAATTGTACGTCGCTTTGGATAAAAGCATCTGCTAAATAAATAAACATAAACATATTATTAGGAAGAGAGCCAAAGCAGCGACTGACTCAAACTCCAACATCCATTCCAGTTGTTAAGGTGGATCTACCTTTGCAATAATCCAAACACTGGTGCAAATGCCGTTTTTACGTATGAATCGTACATGAAATGTCAAATGAAACGAAACTCAAATAATTGTAAAAGCTGCTCTAACAAAAAAAAATTCATATTGAATTCATTTCTGGTCAGAAAGTGGCAGACACGTCTAAATTTAGTGCTCTTACAGTGTTTTATGTAGGATGTATGACTAAAAACACCCTTCATTTTGAGATATAACCATAAAAGAAAGTTTTTGGGAGTTTGAGGATGCATAAACGTCAAAGGTAAATTTTATTTGCACATTTTCACAGCAAGGCTGGCCAACGGGCTTCGCAGAGAAAGATTAGGTTAAAACAAACAAGTCAAACACTCAAAAAACAATGACGTAATGAATCATTAAAATGACTATGTGTGGTTTTATCAATAATCTCTGGAAACATCCATTGAAATGTTGCTGAAAATGAATAAAAATGTCCAGTCGTATATATAACCATAAAAAGTTGGTCTAAAATACATGGGGCGCGGATCTAAGTCTATGGGAGACGTCATATTGGACACCATGTTTCTTTCTACGGATTGGGGTCCAGCGCTCGCCGATTCACTTTGCACATCAGAATAAACAGAGCACCCGTTAATCTCCATAGACATGTGGTGTCACAGTGATCACACAGCACTGACCCGCAAAACGTAGAAGAGATCCAGTTACGCCTTTGGTTCAGCTGTGGGAGGTCCAGGCGGCCGGTTCTGAGGACTGTCGTCCCCACAGCTCGTTCACTATTTTAAACCCCACTCCAGCTAAAGCTGGAGATAACCGGCTCCGAGGGTGGCTGGGGTTTGTCACTTAGCCTTATTTCCAGAGTTGTGTATGTGGAAGTTACATGCAGGTTTTATGCAAATTTCTGTAATGTTCAAAAAAGTCATAACACACACTTCCCTAATGAGATACATGTTTTAATGAGTTTTCATTTGGTATTGTAAAGCTACTGGAGGAGAAACAAATGAAACTCCTCATGGAAAGGAAAGATCAGCAGACAAATATTAATACAAAGGTGCTTTGGTGATTATGCAGACTTGATTACCAATTCCTAACGAAACTCTTTAAAGAAACACAAACAAAATTCTTTGTTTCTCCTTCTTTACTCAACTCATTGAAGACAATTTGACACTGAAGCGACGGCGTGCATCCAGGCTGGGAAATGTTAAATAGGAGCTCAGATCAGATGCAGATTCAAAGAGAAGGTGAAAAGTCATATTCTGTTGAAATGCAAATTGTGCCAGGGTTTTGTTCCAGAGGCATGCACGGTGAAATTGCCCTTTAAACACGTTGGCATACTAATGTCTTAAGACGCCTCGACCCTCGACCTGTTCAGAATAACCGTGGCATTATAATTGACTTGTGGTTCAGATGGCAGAGTGGTGTTGCACAGGTGGATGTGTCTGTGCTCAGAGGTGTGTGCTGGATTTCTACATGTCTGTGTCTGCAGTTGACTGTCAAAAAAGACCTCTTGTTCAAAGAAGCTGCGTAAAAACGATCCTTCTTTTTGTTTTATTTATTTATTGTAAAGATGTGATGAGGAGCTAAAAAAAAAGCCTGCAAATCAGAAACAACCAGAGCCAAACCAGGAGGAGAAGTTTCACTTTAAAAGCTCCTGATTTTGTTGTTAAATCCAGCCTGGATGGACCAACGTTCTTAAGGTCAGTTTAAGCTTGACGCGTCCGCGAGGTCCGCACGGCTCCGCGCGGAAAAGTTGCGTCATTTTGCGTCATTTTAACAACCACGCCCATCCACCGTGTCTCCGCACGGCTCAAAATTTCCACAACGCGCACCTCGGAAAATTTCTAACCACACGGACAGTCGTACGCGGAAAAACATAGCGGACTGGCAAGAACTAGTATGGCAGAGGTTCGTAAATACAGACATTTGTATGATTCAGCTCTCAAAGATCACCGTGATCGACATGTTGTTAATAATTCTTGGAGAGAAATAGCTCGCACTGTCGGAAAAGACGAGGACGCTGTTAAAAATGCTGGAATGCCATGTTGTAAACAGTAATTTCTACTTCTACTATGGTGTTGTGTTGGATGCGTGCTGTAGAGCTCCATGCTGCCCCGTTCAGTTTGGGAGAATATTGGCTCACCGCAGAGACGAGCCGCATGAACCATAAACGCTGCGAGTTGTGAAGCGCGTTCCAGCCGCGAGCCGCATCACCAAGCGGAAAGTGAATGCGTCAAGCATAAACCAAGCTTTATACACAAAAACCAGAGAAAACCAGTTTAGGTTTGTTGCTCCTTTGAGACGTTTCCTTGAACACTCACAAAACACCTCACACGCTCACTTTCTTTTGTTTACTCTTAAGGCCGGCTCATTCTGTATTGATCGTCTTATTAAAGATGCCAGGGCATAAGCACAGAAGCTCCTTCATTACAACTTTTCCACTCCACTTTTGTTTCTGTCACAAGCTTCAATTTGCGCCTTCGTCACCTTTAGAAAACATGCAAAAAGTATCAAACAAAACACGTAGCAACGAGGAACCGGTATTTTTGTGTATTTTATCATGAGGATGAAAAATGCACAAAGATAGCAATAAATATCTGACTAAATCTAGCCCTGATTGGAGCTCTCGACCTCAGACCTTCAAGTTTTTACAGAATCAGAATATTTTTAAGACATTAATGGGCTGCATGGTGGTGCACTTGTTAGCACTGTTGCCTCGCAGCACGAAGGTTGGAGGTTCGAAACTCGGCTGCGGCCTTTCTACGTGGAGTTGCGTGTTCTCCCCATGCATGCGTGGGTTTCCTCCGGGTACTCCGGTTTCCCCCACAGATCACAACATGCCCTATAGGTTATAAATTGTAATTCACTTTGGATAAAAGTGTGTGCCAAATAAATAAATAAACATAAACATAAACATTTATCACAATGTTGCTATAATGCTCACGCACAGTTCAAATCTCTCCCCCCATCACCCGTAATTAAAACTGTACAGTTCATGCATCAAAACAAAAGTGTTTGGGTCTTCCTCTCCCGTGTGCAGGACTCCTTCAGACTGACGCCTCCCTTCAAAAGTGTTAATGAAGTGTCTTTTTCACTTGTCACACATCCTACACAACACTGCAGACACTTAACATAACATTTGTGACAACCAGACATTTGTTAAGCACATTGTTTTTTAACAGTGATTGTTTTATAGGCTTACGGACACGTGTGTGGAAACCATCTCTCCACTTTCTGAACCACTTCACCCTCACTAGGGGCGGGGGAGCTGGTCTGTCTCCAGCGAGGAACACCCTGGCCTGGTCACCAATCTATTGCAGGGAAACAACCAATCACTCACTCACACTTTAGGACAGTGTAAAGTCACCTCTTAACTTAGCATGTGTGCTTTTTCCTTTGATGTTTGCGACCGGAGTACACAGAGAAAACCCAGACGTGCATGAGGACATGCTAACACCACGTATTCAGATATTTAGAACAAACAACAATCAATGATCTCTGTTTGCAGTTGCAGTGAGTTCTGCTTACGGTATACTATAATGTTTGGCTTTAAATGTAGATTTAAATCAATAAAGCATCATACAGTCTGGGGTCTGCAGGGCGCAGGCTGCAGATGCACACTTGCCTCTGTGAGTCAGCTCTACGATTGGCATTCAGTTCAACTCCCTGCAGGATTTCAAGCAATAAATATGGAAATCTGAGTATGAGAGCCAAGCTCTTGTCTTGCTGCTTTTTTGCCTATTGCATAGTTTAGTCAAGTATCACTTTAGCATAAACAGACTGATGGTGAACGGCGAGAAAAACAGTGGGAGGGGTGTTTCAAATCTGGCATCTATTGACAATAACTTGGAAAACATTTCAGGCAAAACAATCAAACATTTCCAATTTGCACAATCATTGTTACCTAAACTGCTAATTATACATGACAAATATGATGATTGGAGCTCTGAAATCATCTGCACACAATAGACTCCGCATGTTAGATTTAGCTCCTTGAAAGACTTGTGTGAGGAAAAGATGAGCGGAGCCTCGGGGGCATCTGGCACAAAAATATCCGTAAATCCCTTCTCCCACCCTGGGCAGTGACACACGCTGTGACTAACACTCTTCCCTCATAATGCCATTAAGAATATCATACGGAAAAGACGTGTGCTAATAAACATGACGCAGTCGTAAACATCCAAACCAGCAGAAAGAGCGTCTGATAAAAAGCACAAGTATTAAGAGTATTGCTTCGTCAGCTTGATTAAAGCTCTTTTATTTGCTCGACTGTGGGTGTCCCGGAGAGGTCTCCTGATTTTTGAGACTACCTGGGAAAGAGCCTGATGTGGGATGCTGTAATCAGCCTCTGCCTGAGATCCAATCACTACAGGTAGAGAGAAGCTCAAAATACCATAGATGTGCTCTGAAGAGACCCACACACACACACACACACACACACACCTCACCCCACCCCTAAAACAGCAGCGGAGGAAGGCTGGGGATGAATGTTTACGATGAGAAATGATGAAACGTGCGCAGGGAGATTTAAATGAGTTTACTCAGCAATGATAAAGTGTTTAATAACATATATCCTGATTTTCTGTAAGTCTGTACGTAAGCAAATTTAATTTTCTGATTTATGCAAACTCTTAATGCGGTTTGAAAGAAAGTAAACAGTTACCTTCGCGAAATCTTTAAACATTTCTGTTAATATTTAATCTTTCTTGAATGGTGCAGCCTTCCTGGGGGATTCTGATTATGAGACAAAAAATAAATCCTTTCTATGTGCATATTATTTGATGTTCGAAGACTGCTGGAGCAAAAGCAGGAAAACAATTAACTAAATGGCACTTTAATGAAACACAAGGTTATCATTGCTTCATTATTTTTACAGTAGGATCAGCGTGTTGCATGGCCTCGGCTCTGTGGGTTCAGGTTGGTGTCATATCTGCTCCGTTTTTAACCAAACAACATTAGCCTTCAAACTGAAAGGTGAGCCGCATAAAAAGGTGTTGGGAAAATTAATCAAGCTTTGACAGGTGTTCAAGTCTGTGGAGTCTTTTTACAATTACTGGTGTAAAAACAGCTGCTAATCACTCCGGATGCTGCAGGAGTTGTTCTGTACCGCCCATATGAAAGATGTGTAACTCTCTGCTCTAAACATCTGTTACAGACAGAGCTGGTTCATCCAACCGGAAACAAAACAGGAGATCCTGAAACATCTAAAATCACATCAACTAATGGCATATTTAAATTTGATGTTGTTTATTTATTTTACAGTTGAAAATGAGCATTCAATTATGTAATTTTTGTTGTGATTTTTCTTTAATATATATTTATAATAGCATTTTTTACAGTTTCATTTTATTTCTTTTGGTTTTCAAATCTTTTAATTTTCTTGTGCTTTGTTAATTTTTTTTAAAACATGTGTTTCATTTTGACTTTATATTTTATTTTCTGTTATTGATTCAACTTGTGTGTTCATGTGTGAAAATCAGCGTGCTGTTATGTGATTTTTGCGAATCCTCTGTAACATGTGAATAATTCTTAATAGGACGCATGCGTGGGGCGGCTAATGACTCCATCCACTGTTTAGAAGGAAACACATCTGCCACGAGGGTGTTGGAAAACAGCTGGAATAATAACTGTCTGGTAGCGCTGAGGGGTCTACGGAAGATCCTTCAGTGTCTTTTGTACTTCACTTTATTCCAAGAAAAGAAATTGCATGCTGGTGTTTGTTTTCAGCCCACTCTATCAAATTACTTTGTACCTTCAGATCTTGCTCCACTGCTGCTGTTCTTTGGCTCAAGACCAAAATATTGCACCGTGTTCTTGAACAGGAAAACGTGAGGTGAAGAATTGTCTTTCCAATAATGCCTCCCTGTCTCTGAGTGGCTTATTCGAACAGGGCTTGTTTTTGTCGGTGACTCTAATCAGGTCATTTTGGGCTTACACCTGAGATCAAAGCTCTGCTGCATCCTGTGTCGGATGCACCGGTGTGGTTGTGACTGCACCCTTCTGTAGAGACACTGCTGGCTCCTGAGCGTGAGGGACTAAATGTCCACATGAATGGGTCATGATCACATCTTTTACCTTGGGAAGTGAGTGTAATGCTGGAAATGGGTCTTCCTTCTGGACTTGTATCCATCCAAAGAGCCTCTCCGCATCTTTGGTCACCACAAATGCATCGTATTGCTGTAGTCTGGAGAAAAACGCACCCGACCACAAACACGTATTTGCTTACAAAAAGAGATATTTTCAAAATGCATTCTATTGAGTGTAATTTGGCCAATTTAAATGGTAAATGGTAAATGGCCTGTATTTGATATAGCGCCTTCTAGAGTCCTAGAACCCTCCAAGGCGCTTTACAACACAATCAGTCATTCACCCATTCACACACACATTCACACACTGGTGGGGATGAGCTACAATGTAGCCACAGCTGCCCTGGGGTGCACTGACACAGGCTAGGCTGCCGAGCACTGGCACCACCAGTCCCTCCGACCACCACCAGCAGGCAACGTGGGTTAAGTGTCTTGCCCAAGGACACAACGACAGCGACAGACTGAGCGGGACTCGAACCAGCAACCTTCCGATTGCGGGGCGAGCACTTAACTCCTGTGCCACCGTCGCAAAATTTGCAAAACTATTTCACCCAAGACTTTGATTTGTTTGATTTTATTACAGTTATTAAATTACATGCATTGACACACATTTGCTGATCTCAAGCTTGAAGTAAAATAGCAAATCACTCTGATCAAGTGTTGTGGCAGTTAATCTGGATTGGAACCCACAGTTTGTTCTGATGTTTTAACATTTGTTGATCAAGAATTTTCATCCAGATAATTTCATCTCTTTATAAAAAAGTATAACAAATGTTGTTTCTGCTGGTTTCTGCTGTGGATAAAGACCCTGCATCCATATTAAACCAAAGCAAAGAGCTGGAATCACTTTGCTTTCTGTGATAATTCATCAACAGCGTAATAAATGTCAGATGAACAGCCTCCCTCTCACTATCAAACATGCTTCTAACAAACAGCAGATCGCTGACCGCTTTGTTTCCTCGTGAGGGATTGATTCACTGTTAGTGACCTCATACTCTGTCACTGGGCAATAAGTTTGGTTAGGAAAGGCTGCCATAAACTGAAGGCTTTGCTGACTTCATTCAGTGAGAAAATAGAAACATGAATATTTATTATTTCACTAAGTATGGGTGTAAAGGTTTGAAAGTAGACGTTTTTAGATGGCAGTAACCCACTTAGATCTAGGTCCTGCACAGACTTGTCAGTCCGGACAAAATGAAACTTATTTTCCATGTTTTATTTTGCTACAGGCAAGATAATCAGAGTCTTTCTACAGAAATAACTGAACTGGTTTCTTAAACAATAACTGTGCCATGAAAAAAGGCAGAGCCAGTTGAGAAAAGACCAGCTAACTTTACCAACATGCCTAATATACATTATTAATAAAAATACTTTTATTACTACACATTAGAAATGCTGAAACACCCCACTGTACCAGTGGCTGGAGAGAGTTAATATATAGAAGAAGAATGTACTTAGCTACACGTTACCATACCTGCAGGTTCATTTCACACAAAAAACAAAACAAAACAAAAAACATTTTTTATAATTATTTCTGATTATAATTGGTGACTCTGAGTTTTCATGAGCATGAAAACAGTCTCCTACACCTATCTCCTGCATTAGCTCCTGAGAGGGTGAAACTGGATGCTTGTGAGGACGGGTCATTACCGATCTAGGTCGGGTCCTTGCTCGACCGCTAAGACTGGAAGCCAGCAGCTCTGAATTCGGACTAGTGATGTGCCAGTCATGAACAAATCATTCAATACTCAAGAATCACTTTACTGACTCGGGAATCACGATTCACAACTCCAACTGACTCATTAACTGACTCATGCCTGTTGATTTTAGCAAACTTTCATTAGCAGAAATATATCTGGCTCATCATTAAAAATGTAGCAAATAACAACAGCGAGCTTGTTAACAAAAGCATGCTCTTGCCTGTTCTGGGCTGGAAGCTCATTAGTTCACAGTAGCACGCCTGAGTCACTCACTCCCTCCCTTCCTGAGAGCTAGCTAGCGGTGCTAATGGTGCATTCCAGTTGTCCTCACAACTAGTTTTTCCAAGAAAGGTAAGCTGGAAATAAGGGAATGAATTTGGAATTCCAAGCTGCAAGCTCGTAAGTTTTAGCGGACCCCAAGATCCCAATTATAAAGATGGCTGTGCCCAGTGATACCAGGATGTATTTATCGTGTATACTTTTTTCTCATTTATATGTTCTGTTTTCTTTCTTTCTTTCTTTCTTTCTTTCTTTCTTTCTTTCTTTCTTTCTTTCTTTCTTTCTTTCTTTCTTTCTTTCTTTCTTTCTTTCTTTCTTTCTTTCTTTCTTTGCTATTTAACAGCACCAGTAAGTTGTTTATTGTTGTTATCAATAGTTACTTTGTAGAAAAATTTAACATTGCCACCAAAATTGACCAGTGTTTAAGGTTTTGACTTTTCCTGGTATTTATATTTTTACATTTGATTTGTAATGTTTGTCTGGTTTTATGTGGCCGCAATGGCAGCTAACACATGACGGAAACAAGCTAAAGCTAGCGAAAATCGAGCAGGAATTTCTTTTAGGAGTTACAGCAGCTTTACCTCCGTCGCTCACAGTCATTTCCAGGTAATTTTCTTTAGTCTTCAGGTTTTGAGAACTTACATGTTTAGTTTTATGTGTTTTAATAATTAAATATTATGACAGAAAAACCAGAACATTGTAAATAAAACACCTTATTGACTCTGTTTTTCATGACGTATAAGATTTGATGTATTCTTACATTCTTTTAAATGAAAGTATAGCTTTGAATATTTAGAGCTTCTGTGGAGATCAAATGATTGAGTTAATATAAGAACAGCTAAAGAAAACCATAAACACAGAGCAGACTCAGGAAATATATTAACTTAACTAGAAATCAGGTTATCTGGTTTTATCTCTCCATCTGGGTTTTTCTTCCTGTTGTCGCAGTGGTCTTCTTTAGCTAAGCTAATTTTACTCCTCTTAATATTTATGATTCCATTGCATCTTGAATGATTCTCTGTGGATGAAAGCTTGGTGATCAGAATGTCAGTTGTCCTGCAGCTCTGCTGACTCCCCCATCCTGCTGGAATCTCCTGTTTATTCGTCTTTTGCTTCTTGTCTCTCTTCCTTGATGGTAAACCTTCTGACAGGTATGAGTTCTGCAGATATTTTTGGCCTTTTGAGTCTTTACTTTTCCTGTGTATTTTTTATGGATTCTGCAGCATGTTCTGCATCTATAATAATAATAATAATAATAATTATTTATATATATATATATATATATATATATATATATATATATATATATATATATATATATATATATATATATATATATATTAGATGTCTTTATATTGCTTAATGTTTGGACAAAATTTGATTTTACTTTAAATTGGATTTTATTCAGTTTCCACACATTGTGTTTGCATTTTTCTGAAAACCCTTTCTCCAAAAAGTAAAATGTGAATTAAAATGTTTTGGTCTGTCTGTAAAAGTGTGTTTATAAATTTCCAATAAACCATTGGTCAGATTGGGAAGGAACTCTCAGATTATGTATCCATGTGCTCAGCTGTTGGAGGTCACCAGAATCAAGATGGCTGATGTTGACCTACACTTTGGTGTGATGTGGTTTAGAGTCATTTAGAAAAAAAATTACTCTAAGAGAAAGCAAATCAAAGACTATGACTTAAAGGTGTTGAGCACTTGTTTAATCAATACATTGGTAGACTCTAGTAGGAATGAATGCCTTGTAAATCGTACCATGGGGAAGAAAAACACAGGTGCACCATTTCTTGTACCTACAATTTCCTCTCATCACAGCTGAGCTTCAGATGGCAGGTTTTTGGAGTCCTATTTCCTGATATTTGGACATCTCGCCTTGTACTGGAGAACAGCAACGTGACTCTACCACTGACTTGCAACACTGATGTTTTATCTCCACAGATAATACAAGCCTGAAGGAGCTTCTGTTGTGTGGTGAAGTTGCTAATGCTAATCTATGTTACGTTCATACTGTGTTTGTTATCCAGTTTCATTTTCTTGTGTCCGTCACAGAGTTGTTACCTTTGCTGATATGTTTCGAAAAATAAAATGTAGGAGAAACAGGACGCCAATTCAACACACGAAAAACAGAACATAAAAAGAAGTGTAAGAAAAAAACAAGTCGAAGGCACACAAGAGCAGAAAGCACAACAAAGAAATCTGCCATAACAGACAACTGTACAAGAGAAAATTATATAATGGACTGGGAAAACACACAGATCATAAACACAGCTAGCCTGACCTTCCAGACTCCTCCTCTGTTTAATTCTGCACAGCGAAAGGGTCTGGAAACTCTCCTATTCAAATAACCCCACCCCCTGAGAATTATAACCGAGCCAGTCAGTGCTGAGTAGTGTACGTCACACACCGTAACGCAGAGTTTGTCATAAACATGGTGACTGAAGCATAGTTCGATGCTGCTCTTTCCTCTGTTCTAAATGACTTGAATTAAAACCACAACAAGTAGAAGCCCTAAGCCTTTCTTCTAAAAAAAATATGTTTGCGCCGTTGCCAGACGCCTTTTTTTTTTACTACAGCTAAAAAACTACAGCGGTACAGTCGATATTTCCATCTTTTTTCTGATTGGTTATTTTTCAGCTGGCTAGTCCCGCCCCTCAAGTGCCTCTCTGCCTGTGAGTACCGTATTTTACGGACTATAAGTCGCACTTTTTTTCATAGTCTGGCTGATCCTGGGACTTATATACCAAAGTGGCCTATATACCAAATTATGTATACAGTGTAGCTGCGGGCCGCTCCGGACCAGGAATGAGCTCCCCTGCCCCACCATCACCTGCTGGAGACCGTTGCGCGCTGCTGCGGGCCAGCACTGGTCCAGGTTTCAGCTCCTTTGACCTGCTGGGGTGGTTTGAAATGCCGCCATCACCTGCTGCAGCCTGTGGCGGGGTGCTGCGGGCACTCTACCCGCCCACTGGGAGGGTTTGAAACACCGCCATCCTCTGCTGGAGACAGTGGAGCGCTGCTGCGCCCTGATTGTTTATTCTGTTATGTTACCAGTACTTGTCTTGCAATGTGAAATGCTTGGTCTCAGATTTTGTAAGAAAAATAATAATATTTCCCCCCAAAATGCGACCTATAGTCCAGTGTGACTTATATATGTTTTTTTTCCTATTCATTATACATTTTAAGGCTGGTGCGACTTGTACTCCAGAGCGACTTGTACTCCAGAAAATGCGGTAACCAGACTCTTTCTCTGTGCAGAATTAAACAGAGGACGAATCTGGCAGGCCAGGCTAAAACACAGAGCAACAGAAATTCAAAAGATGGATCAAAGAAGCAATTGAGATAAGAAGTTTACACCCTGGACCACTCATGGCACACTGTGATTAGCGGAGAAGGCACGGGCACCAGAGAACAATATCGTCCTCTGCTGCCCATCGATAAACGGAAGTGACGGTTGCTCTGACGAAGGAAGTAGTGAAACGTTGAAACATGTCAGCAAAGGTACCAATAAACCCTTATAACTCTGTGTATAATGAAGAACAAAAGAAAGTGAAATTGATAATGCCAACGGTTAGCTCCTACCAGCTGAGGCATTCTCTGCTGTTTCCTGGAAGCTAAACCAACAACAGCTGTCCCCATCATGAGTCAAGGTGAGTGAGTCTATGAATGCTACCTGACAGTGTGACGTAGATCTAGCAGGCTTTTCTAATCCAAGAGTTTCACCGTCTATTGCCTATCTGAAGCTAATGCAGGAGATACAGTTGGTGTAGGAGACTATTTTCATTTCTGAATTACCCTTTATCTCAAAAATATTTGAAAAGGTTGTGGCAGATTAGAGGGGTTTAATTATGACCAATTAGATGTGATGATTCTATATAAATATAGAAAATCAACCTGATTGATCTTTGAAAGTTCAACCAGAAGAATTTAGGATTCTTTGCTTATTCAGGGACCATAAACACACTTCGTATTAATTCAGACAGTCAAGTATATCGTTAAAAATAAACTTTATTTTCTAGACTAATTATAATGCATGACAAGCTATGAATAATGATATGTGATGGAGTGCATGTGTGGTGATGGAATGTGAAGTAGATGTATATCAGAACCTTTGTATCTGAAAGAGATTGTGAATTCTGGGTGTAAAATAATTTGTTGTCTGCTATAAACTAGAAAGTTGATTATTTATAGAACAACATCAGATGCAATCTGTTGTGTCTACAAACCCTGATGGAGACCCCCCGTTGCAGATCCGGAATGTCAGGAATTTGTGTGGACCCCAAGGCATCTCAGTCCATAGAAAAAAACGCAGTTCGACCAGACCGCTCTCGAGTTTTCTCCAGGTCACAACAGGCATGAAGGTTGGTTGCGTCTAAGACGGATGGACTCTTAAAGAGTCGTGTGGCTGTTTCAGCTTGCAGCCTGCAAACAGGTTTTCACTGGATGTCAAAGAGATGTTTCAAAAGAGGATGGTTCTGAAATGGCCACTTCGGAGTGTCAGCTGGAAACTGAGTAACTCGGGCAGTCACTCTAGTTTTAATAATCTAGAGTTTATCATTTCTGCAAATCAGAATTTGACATGTTTGTCGGCGTTACCAAACATCCCTCAGAAATTCTATTCCATTCAATTCAAATTCAAAGATTATTAATCCCAGAGGGAAATTACAACCACACCTTCCAGATTCAAGATGTTCTTGTTCTGTGGATAAAGAATATTTAAACTTTATCTGAGATGGCCTTAACCTGAATTTGCATCTAATGATCATTGTGTATGAGTGTAGATAATGATTTACTTGTTAAATCAAACATCACTGATCATAAGATATAAATGTATCATTATAATAATAATATTCATTTCAACTTCACTGAATTAGGCACAGGGCTGCACAGTGGTGCAGTGGTTAGAGCTGTTGCCTTGTAGCAAGAAGGTCCTGGGTTCGCTTCCCGGACTGGGATCTTTCGGTATGGAGTTTGCATGTTCTCCCTGTGCATGCGTGGGTTCTCTCCGGGTACTCAGGCTCCCTCCCACTTTCCAAAAACATGACTGTTAGGTTAATTGGTCTGTCTAAATTGTCCTTAGGTGTGAGTGTGCGCGTGCATAATTGTGTGTCCTGTGTGTCTCTGTGTTGCCCTGCGATGGACTGGCTCTCTGTCCAGGATGTACCCTGCCTAAAGCGGGTTCAGAAAATGGATGGATGGATGAATTAAGCACAGATTATTCAAACATTATTGGTATTATTCATATAACATCTGGTTCATTCAACCGTATGATTATTTATGATTATTTAACTTATGAGTTGTAAAATATCACTTTTCATTCAGTGTGAATAATCAGAGGAAAGCTTTGTTTGGAGACATAGGCTGACAATCTTGTCTTCATGGAACGTCAACAAGCACAGCAGTGTCTCCTGGGTTGTAGAAGATAGAATATAAAATCCTAATCTGGAATTATATCTGTAGACGACCAGTCACTATGTATGTCAATATGTAGGTGAAAATGGACCCTTTCTGGACGTTACACTAGACTGTCTTTCAGCTATCACCAGCTGGCTAGAAGAAAACTTCCTTCAGCATGGTTCCCTTGATTAGTCGACAACTTGCTCATTTATCTTCTACCATCGGGACAAACTTAAGGAATTTGGGTGTTGTTTTTAACCAATCAATGTCTCTTGAAGGCCACTCTAAAACATTGGTCTGAAACAGTTTTGATCACTTAAGAAATATCTTCAAACTGTGAAGGTTGGTGTCTAAACATGAGCTTGAAATGGTTCTCCACGCCTTTATCTCCTCCCGTCTAGATTACTGTAACACTCTTCACATGTTTTAACAGTAAAGCTCTTGACCGCCTTCAGTTGTCAGAATTCTACAGCGAGGTTCCTAATTGGAGCAAAAAAAAAAAGAGCACACATCACTCTCATTCTGATGTCTCTGTACTGGTCACCAATTAACTTTAGAAATTATTGCTCTACGTGGTCAAGCTCCTCCCTATATCACTGAACTGTTAAAGCCTTATGCTCCAACCCGAGCCCTCAGGTCCACCCACCAGAACCTTCTAGAAATTCCAAAAGACCATAAAAGTCGAGTTGATCGGTCCTTCCAGACTATTGCACCCTGGGAAATAATCTTGTGAACCACTGGACACATTTAAATTAAACATTTGGTCGATATATGATGCACATAGACAACAAATGAACTTTTGGACCCAATTTGAGGTAGTTGCCACAGCCAACTGACACTAGCAAACACAAAAATAGCCATAACTCAATCAGTTATGCAGATTTTAAGCTAACGTTTGACAGTCTTTTGCAAAACTTTCTCATACTGCTACAGATCAGATATAGCCTGAGATCAAGACTTGACCAAAACAACTGTAAGTCTATCATTACTCATCACAAGTTGGTTTCATGAAACTAGCATAAAAGGCAGGGGTGACTTGTATTCCAATAAATAATGCATTTACTGAAATACTTTCATGTGAAAATCATTCTGATTTACTCTGATCCCGCTGTTGGACCTGTGTTTTCCACCTGTCATGAATAAAAAGCCCTGAATCATATGGAGTGACATTGATTCAGGCACCATTAATTGTCTTGAGACTATGATGCTCACACTGATACCTGAGGCATAAACATGCTATTGAAGGATCCCATTCTTGCTTCAGGAACACCATTCATCCATTTGTGACTGACAATAAAAGAAAATAAACATTTTTACATAGAATGAATGATCTAACTCATAAAATACATTTTATGTTGCACGTTTTTTGCATAAAAACCCTTTAACCCCACCCATGCGCTCTGCTGACCACTTCATTGCAATGACATGGTCATCATCCTCCAACATTCTAGTCTGCATCACTCTTTCAGTTAAATTTCCACAATATAATTTAAATGTCAGCAGAAAAAAAGAAGGCAACCCATCGTATGCAGCATCAGCACCTTACTGTTCTCTAATTACAAGGTCTTTGCACACAAGAGTGGCATCAACAGTTATATGGATGTTGGTTCTTGTTCCAGAACAGCAACTCTAATTTAAACGATTCAAACAAAAAACATCAAATACTTGAAAAACACATATAATTATCAAATCATTCCCATCCTATTTTTTATTTTTCTGCTTTTTAAATCTCTCATTGCAATAATGATGACCAAACTAATAAAAAATGAATACAATTAAACAACAGTATTTCTATGGTTTACTATTAGTTATTTCCTGAAGCACAATTTTGATATTTTACAAGTCTTTGAACATTGTGTTGAAACTGTGAACAAGGCTGCATTTTAAAGTATTTTAATTAAATGTAATGTCTGGATTAATGACGAATAAAAAAAACAGTATTTTACCTTGTTGCTGCTTCTGCAACAGATTAGAGAAACATGATAATAAAGACAGGTGTAAACAGAGAACACATTCAAGGACGAAAAGGAGCAACATTATGATGCAGTATTGATCCTGGTTGGACATAAAAGCCAATGTGGGATGGATTTTCAGCCAGGATGTAAAATGTCAATAAAAGGGAAGCAGACATATTTAGAGGAATAAACTGTCCCATGTACTTTATGCTAAATATAAACTACAGTAAGACATTTTATCACTTGTTTCTTTTCTTTTATGATTGTGTTCAGACCCACTTGTAAAAAAAAAAAACCCCGGAACATTTCCATGAGACATGTAATGTTAAAGATATCTGTAGGAAGCCTTAGTGCCAGAAAGGAGGATATTTGGGATGGGGCTTTAACAGCTCAGATATCAGAATACTGAAAGTGTTTTATCCAAATGCTATTTACAATCTTCACATTATAATTAATTTTATCTAAGATGGTTATGAATGAAAATTCAACCACCTTATCGTGGTGGAGTTTGAGTGCCCTAATGATCCTAGGAGCTATGTTGTCTGGGGCACTTTGTGCCCCTGGTAGGGTCTCCCATGACAAATTGGTCTTAGGTGAAGGGTGAGACAAAGAAGGATTCACAGGATCTTTCATGGAGGTAAAGTCAAAGAGTCGGAGTACCTGGCCCGGAGGGCTACAGGGGTCCCACCCTGGAGCCAGGCCTGGGGTTGGGGCCCGTGAGCGAGCGCCTGGTGGCCGGGCTTTCGCCCATGGGGCCCGGCCGGGCCCAGCCCGAACCGGATACATGGGCTCATCCAACTGTGGACCCACCACCCGCAGGAGGAACATGAAGGGTCCGGTGCAGTGTTGATCGGGTGGCAGACCAAGGCGGGACCCTTGGCGGTCCGATCCCCGGAAAAGAAAACTGGTTTTTGGGATATGGAACGTCACCTCGCTGGCGAGGAAGGAGCAGGAGCTTGCGGCAGAGGTTGAGCGATACCGGCTAGATATAGTCGGACTCACCTGAACACATAGCATTGGCTCTGGAACCCAAGTCCTTGAGAGAGGTTGGACACTCTCCTTTGCTGGAGTTGCTTCGAGTGAGAGGCAGAGGGCTGGGGTTGGCTTTTAGTTAGCCCCAAGACTCTCTGCCTGTGTGTTGGGGTTTACCCCGGGGCATGAGAGGGTAGCTTCCCTGCGCCTTCGGGTCAGGGAACGGGTTCTGACTGTTGTTTATACTTATGGGCCAAATATCAGTTCAGAGTACCCACCCTTTTTGGAGTCCCTGGGACGAGTGCTAGATAGTACTCCATCAGGGGACTCCATTGTCCTGCTGGGGGACTTCAATGCTCACATGGACAATGACAGCTTGACCTGGAGGGGTGTGATTGGGAGGAACGGCGCACCAGATCTGATCTTGATTGGTGTTTCGTTATTGGACTTCTGTGCAAGCCACAGTTTGGCCATAACGAACACCATGTTCGAACATAAGGATGCCCATCGATACACTTGGTACCAGGGCAGCCTAGGTCGCAGGTTGATGATAGACTTTGTAGTCGTATCATCTGATCTGCGGCCGTATGTTTTGGACACCCGAGTGAAGAGAGGAGCGGAGCTGTCAACTGATCACCACCTGGTGGTGAGTTGGATCAGATGGCAGGGGAAGATGCTGCGCAGACCTGGCAGACCCAAACGCATAGTGAGGGTCTGCTGGGAACGCCTGACAGAAGAACCTGTTAAGACGGTCTTCAACTCCCACCTCCGGCAGAGCTTTGACTGCCTTTGACATTGACTCCGAGTGGGCCTTGTTCCACTCTGCGATTGTTGAGGCGGCTGTTGCTAGCTGTGATCGCAAGGTGGCCGGTGCCAGTCGTGGTGGCAACCCCCGTACCCGCTGGTGGACACCAGAGGTTCGGGGAGCCATCAGGCTGAAGAAGGAGGCCTACAGGGCGTGGCTGGTCTGTGGGTCTCTGGAGGCAGCAGACAGGTACCGGATAGCCAAGCGGGGTGCAGCAGTGGCAGTTGCCGAGGCAAAATCTCAGGCATGGGAGGAGTTTTGTGAGGTCATGGAGAAAGACTATTGATCGGCTCCAAAGAGGTTCTGGCAAACTGTCCGGCGCCTCAGGAGAGGAAAGCAGCAACTCGCTCACACTGTTTACAGTGGGGATGGGGAGCTGCTGACGTCAACTGAGGCTATAGTCGGATGGTGAATGGAATACTTTGAGGAGCTCCTCAATCCCACCTATGCACATTCCGAGCAAGAACCAGAGCCGGGAGACCTGGGGATGGACTGTCCAATCTCGGGGGCAGAAGTTGCTGAGGTAGTCAAACAAGTACACAGCGGCGGAGCACCGGGGGCGGAGGAGGTTCGTCCTGGGTATGTCAAGGCTATGGATGTTGTAGGGCTGTCATGGTTGACACGTCTCTGCAACATTGCGTGGTCATCGGGGGCAGTTCCTGTGGAGTGGCAGACCGGGGTGATGGTCCCCATCTTTAAGAAGGGTGACCTGAGGGTGTGTTCCAACTATAGGGGGATCACACTCCTCAGCCTCCCTGGGAAGGTCTACTCCAAGGTACTGGAGAGGAGGGTCAGATCGATAGTTGAATCTCAGATTGAGGAGGAGCAATGTGGTTTTCGTCCTGGCCATGGAACTGTGGACCAGCTCTATACCCTTGCAAGGGTGATGGAGGGGGCATGGGAGTTTGCCCAACCACTCCTCATGTGCTTTGTGGATTTGGAGAAGGCTTATGACCATGTCCCCAGGGGCACCCTGTGGGGGACGCTCCAGGAGTATGGGGTGGGTGGCTTTCTGTTAAGGGCCATTCAGTCCCTTTACCAGAGGAGCGTGAGTTTGGTCCGCATAGCCGGTAGTAAGTCGGACCTGTTCCTGGTGAGGGTTGGACTCCGCCAGGGCTGCCCTTTGTCACTGGTTCTATTAATTACCTTAATGGACAGAATTTCTAGGCGCAGCCATGGTGTGGAGTGTGTCGAGTTTGGTGGCAGGAGAATCTCGTCTCTGCTTTTTGCGGATGATGTGGTCCTCCTAGCTTCATCCAGCTCTGACCTTCAGCTCTTGCTGGGTAGTTTCGCGGCCGAGTGTGAAGTGGCTGGGATGAGGATTAGCACCTCAAAATCTGAGACCATGGTTCTCGACCGGAAATGGGTGGCTTGCCAACTCCGCGTCGGGGGAGAGGTCCTGCCTCAAGTGGAGGAGTTTAAGTATCTCTGGGTCTTGTTCACGAGTGAGGGTGGGAGGGATCGAGAGATCGACAGGTGGATTGGTTCAGCATCTGCAGTGATGCGGGCGCTGAGCCGATCTGTCGTGGTGAAGAGGGAGCTGAGCCAGAAAGCCAGGCTCTCGATTTACCGGTCGATCTACGTCCCAATCCTCACCTATGGTCATGAGCTTTGGGTAATGACCGAAAGAACGAGATCGCGGATACAAGCGGCCGAAATGAGTTTCCTCCGTAGGGTGGCCGGCCTCAGCCTTAGAGATAGGGTGAGGACCTCGGACATTCCTCCTGCTCCTCCGGATCGAAAGGAGCCAGTTGAGGTGGTTTGGGCATCTGGTCAGGATGCCCCCTGGACGCCTCCCCGGGGAGGTGTTTCGGGCATGTCCTGCCGACAGAAGCCCCCCGGGTCGACCCAGGACACGTTGGAGAGGTTACATCTCCAATTTAGTCCGGGAATGCCTTGGGGTCCTGCCGGAGGAGCTGGTGGAGAAGGCCAGGGAGAGGACGGTCTCGAGCTCCCTAGTTGGGATGCTGCCCCCGCGACCCGGACCCATATAAGCGGAGGAAGACGACGACGACATAAAAGTTTTGCAGTTAATTTCTGCAGCTAATAACCCCAGCATTTATGTGATTAATCATAAAGTGATATTTGTGACAATGCAAAGATTTAAAAATACATTTAGAAACAAATAAATGGGATTTTGGGGATTAGAGACCTTTTAAGCCAGCAGAAACAATGTGTAACCAACTCTATTCAGATTCGCTCTTAGCTCATTTGTCTTATCGGAACTGATCTCTGCTTCTCAAAACTGAGGCTGTTTAAAGAGCCTTTTACATCTGGTGAATATTAACTATTCATAACTTAATCACAAAAGCACACTTCTGAACTGTCACAAAGGAATTATAATTTGTTTCTTCTTTTGACCCCCCCCCCCACCCCCCCCCCCCCCCGTCTTTATGGGTGACCCCGCGAAGAAAGTTGTCCAATGAGCAGGATTGATGGTCCATGTGGCAGGGGTGAGGTGGTGCTCCCTCCTCACACCTGCCACATGGACCCAAGGGATAAACCATCAATTGGGCTCAATGGTCAACTTTCCTCGTGGGGTCACACCCATTAGGACAGTGGGAGGGTTTAAAAGAGTTTCTCATTTCATAAAGGTAAAAAAGGCATAAATACATAAAAGTTACTGAAGCACATCCTCTTCATCACTAATTCATGCTATTAAAAACTATATTTGTAGGAGTAGCCATTGCCCCCTCTGGTGCCCCCTTGGTGGCACCACTGGTGTTTGGACTGGAGATATCTGCTGAAGCTTTTTCACAAATGCAGGCTGACCCAAAGCTCAACAGCTTTGTGTGAACGTGCATAAATACATTTATGAAAAAAAAACTTTTGCCATCAGGTCACGGGAGGTGGCGAGATGTCTGTCAGTGCAGGTGATGGTTTTTACTTTAATATGAGTCACTGGTCTTTTGAAGAACTACTGTGCTCCAACCTTGTGAGGCCCATTTTACACAACTTTATCTTATGACATATTAACTGAGATGATCTCACACTGGTGACACTTGTTAACGACAGAAAACTCAAATAGGCTGTAATGTTCATTTTCTAACAAGGTTTTTCCTGGTAATGTTTTGTTATTTTATTGTTTTTTATTCACATTGCCTCCATTATACTGCATCACATTATTCTTAATAACCTCAAATGCACAAAAATCTTGGATTTATTTCACACGAGAAAAGGATAAACCACTAAAGAACCTGGTTTAGTTATTAATATTCTTCCAAGTTTCATTCCCATCATGCAAAAAAATCACCCCCTCTTCATTTATTAATGCTTTCCACCCGTATGATTAAAAAATCTACGTCCTGCTCTTTCATTTTTAATAAATAACTCATCTAAATGTTTAATCTTCATTTTAAACTTCCTCCTAGGATTAGGACATTTGTGAGGCACTACAGAACGACCCTTCAGTCTCATAAAAGCGGGTTATTTTTGATGAGCCGTCAAAAAGGAGGCAGAGCAGATGGGCAGAGGACAGTTGGAAGGCATAAATCGTCTGCTCCTTTTCATGTGTGATGCGTATGCCCTTGGTTACCTAGTAACTCTTTTCTATCTCCAGTTGGCGCTCCCGAACAGATTCGCTCGGGATAGCGCGGCGCGTCCCCGCGATGCGCGCGTGTTGGGCACAAGAAGAGTCAAGGCGAACGCGTCAAAACGCACCAGGACTTGGAGGAGGAGCGCTTCCCTGCAAGAAATCAAGAAAATAACTGAAGAAATAAGGAGGAAATTCCCCCGAGGATGATGGGAGACGATTCGCAGGAAGGTCAATCCCTAAACACATAATCTAGACTGACGCGGATATTTTGGAGTACACAAAAGCGGAGACGGTCAGAGAATGGACGGATTCACACCGGGACCAAAAAGCAGGTGAGTCATTTGAAGATTCTCTGGGTTGTCTGCGTGAGCTGAGGATGATGCGGGGAAACGGACACGCAGAGACTCGGACTGAAAATGCCATGACTTGTTTCTTTAAAAAGAAATAAATGCAGAGTTGCGTGTTTTATTGCCGCACGCCTCTGTTTTCTGCGCTCACATTACAAATTATTTCTCTTTTTAGACTTAAACGCTCGTTTTTCATTTGCACGCTGATGCGCCTAAACGCATCTTTTCCGCGCACTTGTATGTTTCTCCGGCTTAGAGTGAGCTGTAAAAGTGCTTTCCGTGAAAAAAAAAAACGCGTGTGATAAATGTTCAGGGCACTTGTTACTTGGTCATTAAGATGCCTTGTGCGCGTGATGGAGCAGTGACGCGTAAGCACTCCGTCATTTCTCTCCTTGAATATAGAAAATAGGGAGGAAAAAATTCAAATAAATAACCCGGTGGTTTACCAGCATTCGGGAGGATTTAAAAGATGAAATTGCGACTTCCGTTTTATTTAAACACAGGGATCACACTGTAGCAAGATTAGTCTCCAACAGAGCGGTGAAGAGGAGGAGGAGGACAAAAGTGGCATGTTTAAGCGGGGATCCTTATTTTCTATTGCTTTTAAGTGTGTATTGTATAAAAATAAACCCATCTGTGGCCCATTTTATCGCTCTCTGTCCTGGGTGAATTGATTTACTTAGTTTGAGTCATTTTAAATCTATAAGGGATAATACTGTATATAAACCCGATGCACTGTTTGATCTCTGATTTCCAGCCATGCAAACACTTATTTAATTTCCATTCCTTCCATTTCTCCCAAAACTCCACAAATGACTTAGAGGACTTTCTGGCCTTCTGAAATTGTGACATCCCTGGACACATGGCCCACGCTCAGAAATAAGTGGTCTCTTTGTTGTCAGTGATAGAAGAAGAAGAAAAAAGAATAATTAACTGGCAGACTTGGATTCCAAAGAGAGGAAGTGAAAATGTCATACAAGAGTTGTCATGGTGATAAGTTGAATAAGCTAAGTGTCCCTGAAGCCCAAGCATTTAGGAAATAATCCATCCTTTTATTCGCCTTGTCTGGCTCACTATTGATGAAAGAGGCTCTTAATTGGTGATAACACACACATATGGACTTCCTTGTTCCTGTTGCATATGTTTAAGTTTAATTAGGACTCCTTTTTGTTTGCAAGCAAACGGTGTTCATTTATATTGTATGTGGCTCTTGAATATCATGCAAGGGATTATGCATGCTGCTGCTGTTGCTGCTTGTTAATTCTCTCTCCGGCCTCTCACTATTTGTATTCCGGTCCCGCCGTTTCAAGTTCCCTGCTGTTTTAATATCCACTCTTCACTCTTTTTTTCTTTTGCGGAAATTTTTCTTGGATGTACTTGAGCTGTGTAACAATCACAGTGGCTTCATTTACAACAAAAATTGAGCTTTCACTTGGAGCTGTGGGAGAGTAATTACACATTGACGCTAGCTGGACAACACTAGAATCAGGATGTGGTCAACGTACGATTGCTCACCGACAAACACAGACATAAACCCACAAATATATGTGTATCTAATTTAAACCATGGAGCACTCTGTTTACCCAAGTGACTCTGTACTTTTCAAGAGAAGCACCACTGAGACACTTTGTCTGCTGCAAAGGTCAGAGGAGCTACGTTCTGAACCAAAGCTAGCACACCTGAGTGTGTCTTGGTCTGAGTTAACATGGACATGGTTGGTCTCTGGCCCAAGAGGCCCCTTGTTCTTTGCCTTCCCTCAGTTATTGCTCTCACATTTAGACATAGAGGCGGGGAAGTGTTTTTGAGTGTCTGTGTATATGCAGAAGTGCACTGACGCACATATGAAGAAGGCCAAGGAAGGTTATTTGTGTTTTCTAATATCCTTCATTGTGTTTGACTGTTGCCTTGAAGCAGCAGGAGCTGCTGCTGAATAATTTCCCAAATGGTTACCTCTGACCTTCTGAAAATATGACCAATCACTGCCTATTTCAGCAGCCCACTGCTGCTGCAGCTCTATTCTCACAACGTACAAAGTCAGAGGCTTAAAATGAAGGCAGCAGTAAACAAAACAAGCAGGATTGACTCTATAGGTGTTGCACATAACGATTTTAAAAACACATCTACAAACACACATCTTTTAAAAGTTCAGAAGAGTGAAGAGTCATCGAGGGGAGAGTTTGGTTTTACTGTTTTAACTCATGAAGCCTGATGAGTTTCAGATCGGTTCTTTGTAATAGTCAACAGGAGCTTTTGGATCAAATAGTTACCAGGGGCCTCATTTATCAAGCTTGCTTACGCACAAAATGGGGTCAGAAAACTGCGTAAGCAACTTTCCACGCTAACTTTGGGATTCATGAAAGAAAACCTAGCGGAAAAATGTGCGCAACTTTAAGTTGACTAGTAAGGACCTTGCTTACGCACATTTTGGACATGGAGAGCACCTGCAGTGCTGCTGCTGCAAAGGATGCAATTATGAAATCCTGCAGCATTATCACTTGTGCTGCTTCGTTTTCACACAGAACAAGACCCCCCACACGCACACACATGTGCGTACACACACACACACACACACACACACACACACACACACACACACACACACACACACACACACACACACACACACACACACACACACACACACAGCCTGAAGCGCAGAATACGGAATGCAGAATATCAGCAGGGGGACAGATTGAGACAGAATGTCATGGGTCTGTGACAGTGTGTGTCCTGTCACTGTGACCCGATTTATCATGCGCCCTGGCTACTTGTACAAGGGAGATCTTCATTTGGCTGACTGGTTAGTGTGTGTGACTTTCACCTGGGAGTCTGGGGATCAAATCCTGATTGGACCATTTTTTTATATCCGCCACAGATCTCTCTGAAGAATTCACAACATTGACGGCTTCAGCAACGCTGTGCCACGCCGTGGATTTTCTCTTATTTGTTTTGCAAAAGCACTTCCTTTCATTTCTCCACCTCACCCACATGTACCTGAATTTCTGCTTGTGAAATAGCGCTTCCTTGATCTGCCTTGATCTACGGTTGCCATGTCATTGGCGGAGCGCTGCAACATCCGGCCTATGTATATGCATGAGATCCACAAGGCACTTTGCATTGACTATTTATGGCAGTAAGTGGGCGTGTTGAGGGTGGGATGTGACTAAAATGCAGCTGAGAAATATTCTCGTTAGTCTCCGATTTATCGAGCGGAGATTGCGTGCAGCTGTGCGTACTCCATGTTTGATAGATCACAAACCTGCTTGGGGTAAGTACATTTTTTTTTGCTGAGCTTAAGTACGGTTTTAGTAAGGATTCTATGCAGTGTTTGATAATTGAGACCCCAGGTGTGTTTTGGATATCCCACAGTCCTTATAAACATATTAAGTGGTTTGATTCTTGAGTTGGGACTGTCATCTTTAGCACTCCCTCTAACCTAATTTAATGAGTCTTTTTTTAGATTCAGCTTCATGGTAGGCTCTTTCTTGGCTCAGTAGGGACTATTGAGTGACACAGGAGACTGGGATTGGTCCTTACAAAGGTGTACATTGGTTTGTAGAGACCATTTAATTCTTGTTCACTGACATAATACAAATGTCATTTGCATCACTAAAGTAGAAGTTACTAAACTGCTGTATTTGTCTGAAATTACAAGTGTTTTATTTCTTTTTCTTGTGCACTGTTAGGTGCAACACAAAGGCAGCTGTCTCTTTCGTTTGAAAGTTTATGCCCCTAACACTGATGTACTCTGTTGTTGTTCATGGTGGCCATTAAGTGCTTAGGCGATGTAGTTGCAATGAGTGTTACACAATCGCAGTACTACATATATGGTGCAAATCTAGTTACATAGGTTCTTTTACCCAGTTCAGTTGGGCTAACTGTTCTTACAACCTCAGAAAGTTCTCTTGACTCTTTGGTCTGAAAACACCTCAGATAGCCTCGCTAGCCATCCTGTAATATATAGTCTGGTAATGACCCATAGACAGAGCTCGGTCATGGGGCGGAAAATACGGTTGTCTTTGAAACTGTACCTGCACACAGTTGGATAGTGCTAGGACCAATCAGAACAATGGACAATGTAACGTATTCATCGCTACAGAAATCAGTCAGAGATGGAGTCCACCATACACCATCAAAGAAGAAGAAGAACCAAGTACATCCTTTTTCTAAATAAAGGACTGAAGTACAGCTCATGTCTCAACAAAAAGCCTAAGTCTAAACAGTCCAAAGTTGATGCCAAACCCGTTTCAAATGAACGCCGTTCCTTAGCCAAGACCAACTTTGCAGTTTTTCTTCATCGCAGCACTGGTGCAAAGCCCGCTGAGCATCTGTTTAGAAAAATAAAATGATATGATTGGTCGGACCTAAAAAGGTTCGGGCTGACGTTAGATCTGCTGAGGCTACAGAGTGTGGCCAGATCAACCTGCAGAGCAAAACATATTTGCTGCTTCTACGGGTTGTATAGATTTCTAGACTACGAATGAAATTATTATTATAACAATGTTTGCTTTTGCGCCACCCAAAAACTTTGTGACTGTGCAATATTCATGAAAGGAGTGGATGGGACCTTCTTGGAGCAAAGCGTGTTTGTTTCAAACATTTAACGCAGTGTTCCAGACAATCAGAAGGAGAACCTGGAAAATGTATAACAGATCAGTCTACTTGTTGATTAAAACATAAAAGAAAGATCTTTTTTGGAATTAATATATAGCTTTTAACCAAGAGAATTTGAGAAAATAGTACCTGTTTTCATGCACAGATCTTGTACTGCTCTCCCTCAAACACTCTGGTCACATACCAAAAGTCCCTGCGCTGTGGTCAACAATAGGTGTTAAACAGGTTCTACCTTAGCAATGAGTTTCAGCAATGCAGGCACCAAAAAGCCATTCCATTTGCTATGCCATCCAATGTAGATATGCAGGAACCAATCACATGCTCTTATGCTACTCAGAAGATCCTACTTGGCTAAAAATATGACCACACTTTAGAAGGATATATAAAGAAGACTGAATCATTTAGACATGCAAAGGGCCACAGTTCAGTACTAGTGGGGAAAATACCTTCAATTGTTGATAATTGAAAAGATTTAAAAATGTTCAAAATCTAATTTATTATTGTTAATTATTAACACAATGTTGAGGGACACAAAAGGTTAAAAGTGCAGCACCCAGACTGATTATGAGCAGTGTTTGCAAAAACTCGTCGGAAAGTCTGACGTTACCGACGTGTTTTAATATTGTCTGACAAAAGACGTAAAATAATCAGACATTATGGCCGACACGCATCTTGTCTTAACTCGCCAAAATCAAATAAACTTCCTGAAAACTAAAAACCATTGAGAATTTGTTCTGAGTCTGTGACACGGACGTTTTTTTTCAAGGATCCATCAGAGATCATCTCTGGTGTCTGCAGAAGCCTGCAGCAGTGCTTCTGAGCGTTTTAGTTGATCTGCACACAGATCAGCAGCTGTGTCAGAACAGCGAGGTAAATTAAGAGAATTTCTTATCATTTTAACATCTGTGCAGAACTGAAACAACAGACAGAAGGATATTCTACCCTGAAAAATGGTTTACTACTGAAGTAGTTCAACAGACACCTCTCTCTCATCTGCTGCAGTGAATTAAGTCATATAAATACCAATGCTAGTCCATCACAGCAATCAGATTTCCTTTTACTTTTAAAGTTGTTCACAAGAACTCAGTGTTTTCTCAGTGACTGAGTCACTTTAAAATGTTCACCAGTTTGGACGTTTATATCCTAAACAGGCAGTTTTTAATCCTGGATAGGATTGTACCACCTAAACAAGAGCCTGTCTGTCTGAATAAACCAGCTTTGAAGAGACTGGGAACCACCTGGCCCTGTAATTTTGCTGCTGGTAGTGTGATATTTACTTCTGTAAACATCCTCAGAAATCCATGGCTGCGTAAAGGCTCATTAAGTAACATTGCACACAACAGCAACAACACATTCTGGTCCTCGCTGCCTTCATACAACAACACTTTCCAAAATGGAGGTGTTACTCATTTAAGGTTAATCAATCAATAAAAAGCAGTTAATGAATTAAAGAGGAATCTACATCCAATCGGTATCTGGTGTGTCCTCCCTTTACGTTCAGACAGTATCAGTTACACTTGAACACGGCTGTTGAAGGACTGGGGGCTGGTAGGTTGTTCCAGACATCTTGGAGAACTAACCACAGATCTTCCTCACATCATTCTGACTCTGATAAGAGCTCTGTGGGGCCAGACCATCACTTCCTGCACTTCTGCTTCTGCTTTACACTGAAGATGGTTCTTGACTATGGCTGAGTGTTTAGTCACTCACACCTAAAGTGATAAAAATAAACAATCAATTATATTTCTGACAACATTTTGTCACACTTGCCCAAAACGTTTGCACAGGGCTGTAGCTCATCTGTTTTGTAAACTGAGTTTCTTCATGTAAGCTGTTCAGAAATCCACCTGCAATGAGTTAGACAGTAATTGTGTAGAGTTTTGTGCAGAAACACATTAAAAGTCCATATAGGGTGATGGTGGCAGTGGGGTTAAGTGTCTGTCTCATGACTGGAGGGTTGCAGGTACAAACCCTGTCTGTCACAGTTGTCGTGTCCTTGGGCAAGACACTTAAGCCTGATTTATGCTTCTCCGTCTGCGTCAGTGCGGAGACACGCAATGCCATTATCCGTCCTTGCGTAGGGATCCAGCAGGCACTCAAGTACGTACGGAGTCGAGCCCACTTTTTTAAACATCCGTCGAACGAGACGGATTACGCAAGCTTGTGATTGGTCAGGACGCCGCTGTTGTTTACAGCGCCGCCATTGCAAAGAGAGCCGAGGATAACTAGCGGCAGACATGGAGAAGCTTGAAGAATACCTCGCGAAAAAACTCTAAAAATATGAACGTTTAATTCTCCCGTGACTGGAGGAGTGAAAAGATGCGCAGCAAGCATTTTATTTGTGGACGGAAATGACAGGAAACGTGGGTTTAGAGGTGGGGAGCGCATGAAGCGGTGGGAGAATGAGAGACAAATATGTCTGTGTTAAAAGTCTCTTATATACACAAAAAACACAATATAAACACACCATCTTGGACCGATACATGACAGGATACCACAGAACAGCGCTACGCCCTCTGTTGTCCTGCCGGGCAATTGCTTTGCAACACTCTCCAGGAGACGGAGAAGTATGAGAGCAAAACGCTTCCGTCAATCCGCGCGTGTCTGTCCCTTGCGGAGCTGACAGAGAAGCATAAACCAGGCTTTAGTGTACCTTACCCGCTGGTGGCGATCAGTCCCATAGGAAAAAATGTGTTGCTCATCAATTGTTCAATCTCATCTCTTGAGATTATTTTGAGAATCTCTTGTGTGTTTCATTCTGTGATCATTTGTTTCTGAATAATTTCTCCTAAGGGTCCCTTAGGAGCAAGATATAAGCTAAAAAGAGAAAAGAGAAAAGACATCAGTAAGACAAATGAGGTTGAGTTGAGAGACCTGTTTGAGCAATACTTTAGAACTGGGATAAACATAAGAGATCTCATAATGGTATGGTTCTGATCTCAATTACGTCTTTTATTTTAAAAGGGGATTAAGGAGAATAACATGAGATGAATCTGAGAAATTTATGAGACAAATCTGAGAAGAATGAGCCCTAAATGAGATCTCATCATTGTGTGTCCAATGTCTCTTCCGTGTCTTCATTATTTCTCTTAATTATCTTACCAAAGCCATCTATGAGAACCATCTGAGCCATATTTGAGAAATTTAAGAAATTAAGAATGTAAGTCTGTAGTGATTGTAACTGACTGTAAAAAATACAAAAATACTTAAGCGCTTAACACTTTATTTAGTTAGCACAATTAGAACACCATTCATATTTGGGTAGCAGCGTATTGACTTTTCTTAAACTCATTAAAACAAAATACATAAAAATAAAATAAATAAGATAAAAATTAAATTCAATACAAAAATAAAAGTTATGTCATTGTCTACTAACCCCCTTGCTTTGAAGTCAGGCCTTAACCATGTTAACTTTACAAACAAGGATTAATATATATATATATATATATATATATAAAACTACACCAGACTTTTTAACAACTGATAGATAATTGTAAGGTCAATCAGAATGACATACTATCAATACTTCCAGATTGTCAACAACAAACAATACTGCAGAGGCACCTGGAACAAATCCACTTGGTATTGGACCATGTGAAAACGAACATGAGAAAATACTGCCTATAAACCAAGTACAACCAAATCCCAAAACTAATTTGGCAGTAGGGTTGCAGGAATTAACCGGTTTGACTATTAACCACGGATAACCCCCCGTACAAACTTCTCAAATGCGGCCTATAAAAAAACAAAAAGACAACAGTGCGACTTGCACGGACAAAAATAAAAGTGGAACTGCATGTGCTTACGCAGCAAAAGCAGAACAGTGATAACAACCATCAGGATCGCTCCATTTCTATTTAGAAAGTGGTTAAAGTCTCCCGTGTGGGGAATATTTCAGATATATTAGATAAATTCTTACACAGGAGACTTCAACCGCTTTCTAGTTGGAAATGGAGCAGTCCTAATGGTTTTTGTCAATGTTCTGCATGTTCAGTTTCACTTTTGTTTTTGTCGGTGCAAGTCGCGCTGTTGTCTTTTTTGTTTTATAGGCCGCGTTGGAGACATTTGTCGTCAATAGTCAAACCAGGTAATCCCTGCAACCCTACTTGGCAGGAAATGTCTCAACACTTATGGTCCATGACTAACAAGAAAAAAACAACAATGGATAAGAGAAAAAGCAGACCACATACTGTATATCATAGCAGTATCCTACTCCTTAGAACCTGCTCTGGCCCTACATTTGTTGACAAAGGCTTTCTTGAGCTTGGCCTCTTCAATTTGTTCCCAACCAGGTAGAGTGGCACATCTCAGGACATAGGCTATAAGACAAGAACATCAAAGTCTTGCATGAGTAATTAGACAAAAAGACAGCTAACACAACCACACTTCAGGTTAAAAGGACATAACAGTGTGACATCTATTTCAGGTAAAATAATTGAAAATCAGCATGTTTATTTCATTAGGCCATAAATATGAAACACAGATGAGGATAAAGTATGTTATACTTAACTGGAAAAAACTTAAAAGGTGTGTACTGTTTTTTGCAACTTGGACCTCAATTCTAGCATGCAATTTGTTCATTTACTCACCCTGACAACTTTAGTGCTATTTGGAGTTTTCTGGGAGATATTAGATCAATTCCCAAATGATGTAAAACAATATAACGGGAGTCGCCCAAGCACCCAAAGGCCGGCGTTCTAAATTAGGACACAAAACGTTTTCATTTTTCCAATGCTGTGTTATGAATCAGAAGCACTATTCCCGTTAGTTTGGAGAGTCTTGGAGGTGATTTGATATTATTTAGGGTCTTTTACAGCTATTTAGTCAAACTAGCTGGCGCATTCAGTGACGTCACGGTTGATTAGTTTTTTTTTTTGATAAATGTAAAAAAAAACTGCTTGAAACACAATATTTCTACATTTCTGACTGAGGTGACATTATCTACCATTATACAACAGTTAGTTCCGACCGAGTGACTTGACTGGTCAAGAGACTTCAAGAGTTGATATTGGACTATAACAATCAATCAATCAATCAATCAATCAATCAATCAATCAAAGCTTTATTTATAAAGCGCCTTCCGCAACCCTGTCAGGAAGCCCAAAGCGCTGAATAACAGCACTGAGACTGTTCACAAACAGTATCACTCCACTGTACACACCCGTTCTAACAGTTATTGTAGAAAATGTTTGTGTCGCCTAGCAACAGCCTTGTCTGAGTCTCCGTTTTGTGTTGGTACTATTTGTGTTGGCATAGCCTGATAATTGATTAAATAAATGAACAAATCATAATCTGTTGTTGCTTATTGTTATAAAAAATGAGCAGGTAGAACTGTTGTATAAAAGCAATATCACACTCGAGGTCATGCGTTGTTGCTGAATATCAGCACTGGCGTGATTTGGTTGTAGGCACGAGGCCGCAGGCTGAGTGCCGTAGATGATCACACCAGTGCTGATATTCAGCAACAATGCATGACATTGAGTGTGATATTGCTTAATTGGAGACTGAATATAATCATTATCCACAGTACCATGGCCTTTAAGCCTAATTTTGAAAAACACTTACTAAGGATTGCATCCACTTTTTTACGGTCCAGGACCCGCTTTCCTTCCTTTCCAGAGGGGTTATTGCCAGGGCGACCAAAGGGGACTGCATTTTGACACTCCTCGACAGTAAATAAATGATCAAAAAGTGCATGAAACAGGCGCATGCTATGTGGTTTGGATGCTTGATTCATGGCAGCAAGGCGGAACGATGAGATGAACACACCACTCCCTGGAAAGAGCTCCTGCTGTCCTAATGGAGAGGATGGGCTGTCACGATGCCTTACTCCAATGAGATCACAAAGAGTCTGAAGCTCTCCGAGCTGATCTGGATCTGAGAAGGAGAGGTACAGAAACAATGCAAGGGTGAGAAAATGTCATGATACTCTTTAAAATTGTTACAAAGCTTTATTGGCAGGCAATTTAAAACAACCAAATAAATGACTACACGACCCAAAAGTGTTCACATTAAAGGACCTGGACTTTTTTGGACTCTTGAAGACGTTTTGCTTCTCATCTGAGGAGCTTTTGTCAGTTCTGAATGGAATATGGGAGAGTCAAGCTAATAAGCTGTCTATTGCTGCTTACAATCAACAAGTACTCCTCAAGAAAAGGACTTAAACATTTTTTTAACTTAATTTAGTTAGTTAGCTATGTTAGTTCTAGGGTTGGGCATCGATTGGAACCGGGACCAAATGTTAAGTTTCTCCCGGAATTTTTCAAAGTTTGTTATTTCGATTCCTAGAATACCGACCAGAAGAGGAATCCGCGGCTGATCTCCTAGAAAAATAAACGTGATCTGCAAATTGTGATCAACGCTTTTCAGAGCTGATCACACCAGCTGTCTGTGTGCAGCACCGAGTCCCCCCCTCCCCCCACCCAGATATAAACAAACACGTCTGCTGAACTTTTACTCCATGATGTGAACTTTAACTCCTGCAGCGTAGAGGAAACGTGTTAAATACGTCAACACGGTGGATTTAATGGAAGCTTTAAAGAACAAACTCTGGACGGTGTGAGGCGAGTTTGTCTCACTGCAGAAATAAAAACACACACGGAGCATCAGCACTCAGACGCAGCAGCTCAACACCACTCGTGTGTGTGTGTGAGCGTCAGAAGGCTGGACAATAACCTGTAGAATAATTAAAATCATCATGCTAGAGCAGCTTCTCTGTGGTGGACCACAATAAATAATTAATAATAATAATAGTAATAGTAATAACAATAATAAATCACACACAAAGTTGTGAAATTTTTCATTTCCCTTCTGAATCATTTCTGTTGAGTTTTAATGTTTAAAATCTGTTAGATTGTTATGTAAACTTGTCTCCTTTGACCCTTCTAAAGGCACTAGATCAAGGACTCTGGATACTGTAATCCTTTGTTTACGAAGTTGTCTTTGCATTAAAATGCACTATTGTTTATTGTGTGCTATGATAGTTTGCTTTAAGTAAAGCAAATCTCGTTGAAATGTTTTTTTTTGTTTATATGAATATATATATATATACACATACATATACAAATGTTTACAAGGATGTGTTTATACTTTTATTTTATTTTTTAAAATAAAGAGGGAGATTGTTAACTTGGTATTTTCTGTTATATCGCATGAGTTCTGTTAGCCCGGGAGTTGTTGTTGGGTGTGCGGGGAGAAAATGGCGGAGGAATAACGCTTTTGGAATGAGACGACGTCGTTGAGTATTTTGAGTTAGTTAGAGTTATCGATAGCAGCTACATTTAACTTTCACTTTCTGTTCGGAATGAATGCTGCTGCAGCATGGAGTTGTCTGTACACAAATGGTCACTTTTCACTAGGGCTGGGCGGATTGATCTAAAATATCGATAGTATCGATCTAACGTTGGTATTGAGTATTTACTAGATACCTGCGTGATGGTATCGATTCAGTTTCTTCTAACCTGGCAAGCCATGATGGTACTCACCGCTACAGATGTCGGTCAACGAGGCATAATTCTAAAAATGCTGGTAAGGGCCATGCAAAATCATTCCCAGGGCCGCAAATGGCCCCTGGGCCGCACTTTGGACACACCAGGTGTAATGCACTAGCATATTTTTCTGTCTTCTTAAAAAGATAATTCAAATACATAAAGTGTTCAATTTCCAATCACTGATACGTTATAAGAAAAAAATAACATCATGAACAAATTGAAAAAAAAAACTTGCCTATTCTTGCGATGACTTCATCGATCTTTCTCTTTTGTTGTAGAATTCTTTCAACCTCCCCCTTACATCTATCACATGGTGTCCATGCATTTTGTTCCTGGTGACCAGGAGGAATGTTGCCCTGATCAGATGAGCTGCCTGAATCTTTCCTGTCTTGTGGCTGGTCAGATGCTTTTCCACTGTCAGATAGACTGACCCCACTACCTGGCAAACCAGCTGCAGGTGAAGGGCCAGGGGTGTCAAGGTCATATAGTGATGGGCTGGATGTTTGGCCTCCATAGAGTGATGGACCTGGGTTGGCATGGCCATATAGTCGCGTGCTGAGTAAGTGGCCTCTGTTGGAAGATGGACTTGAGGCATTGAGGCCATACAGTAATGGGCTGGGTGTATAGCTGCCAAAGGGAGATGGACGAGAAGTGTTGAGGCCATATGGTGATGGGTTGAGTGTACGGTCTCCATAGGGAGGTGGACCTGAGGTGTGGATAAGGCCATACGATGATGTGCTGGCTGTATGGACTCCGTAGGGAGATGGACGAGAAGTGTCCGTGCCTTTTGGTGATGGGCTGGGTGTATGGTCTCCGTAGGGTGATGTATTGATGGTGTTAGAGCTGTCATAAATTTACATTGAACCATAAATTACATTTCAGTAAACACAAAAACACATGGCAAATGACTACAAAAAACTGGCAGAATTACCTATAAAATAATCGTTTCATACTTAGACACAGAACATTTGTTACAACCCAGGTTGGACAGGTAAAGCCGTAACAACATTTCAATACCAGGGTTTTTCCTGCATTCAAATTTGCGTGGCGGCCGCCTCCAACTAATTTTGGACCGCCCCAGCCTGATTTCACTCTGCCCCCAACTTTATGGATGTTATTTTAACTGCAGTTGCAGTGTTGCGCCACTATAGGGTGCTGTATCAGCAGCGGTGCACCGAAAAGTGCAAACACCAACGCAGAAAAAGATCAAAAATGGCTTTTCTCGCTAGTTGGTAATTATCTATGGTTGGTGCTATTAACGTCATGATTTTCCCCCAGGCTCTTCCAAATCAGAGCAGGGCTGTACAGTCCGATGAAAATAACTGTCTGTGCGTGTCTGTCTACTTTTAAATGTAGCACTGGTGCAACATCTTTGAATTACTATTTTCCCCAGAACTTTCTTGAACAAAAGTAAGTTATGTGTAAGAAAAATGCTTTTTACTGGCACACAGTGTGGTCATCTGGATGCAGTGGAGGAAAATAAAGGAACCAGCAAAGCCAGAACCGGTCCAAAGTTTGGGATCAAAAGAAAGGCAGATTGGCTAATGCTAAAGCTAACGGGTAGCAGTCTCACGATCAAGTGACGCACAGAAAAACATATGATGATGGTAAAACTAAGAAAGAATAAACTCTACAAGTGGATGAAAAGTCCCCACCATCCTGTTTATTCTGCATCCCGCAGCGCTATGGATCAGAACCGGTGCAGATACGAGTCACATTACTGCTGGTGCCGGAAGTACGGCAAGCTGTTGTAATATATAATTCACAAACGCTTCTGTCTTCAAACATAATTTAAACTGGATTATTGCCAACCCGTACATAATAGACATGCCACCATTACATTGTTAGCAGAAGAAACTAAATGTTATTACCATTTCCAATATGTTAATGAAATGCATTCTATTTTACTGGATATATTTGTGTTATTTTGACTAAGAGGAGTGTTATTAATACAAACCTAAAATGTTACTGAAATGTAGGTCAAATATTAAAAAATAATTTAACTACAAATATCAGATGGAAAAAGGGAACTAAACACCAATCTAGTGCATATTATTGAGCCTTTTATAATAAGAGTCTGTTATTTCAGCCTGATCATTTTGTTTTATTTCATATTTTTTTTAGCAGCAAACCAGTTTTGTTTCATTTGAAATGTTGTGAATTGGAATATTCAATTAATCAACAGAAGCTTAGGTTAGAACATTTAATGGAAAAATATTTAGCCTTTCAAAAAGTGAGGCTAATTAAATGAACTGAGTACGCATGTGCTGGTGAATGGTCAGGATGGTACCACCTCTGTCTCAATTTGAGCCAGGAAAAACCCTGAATACTAAGCAAAAAGCTCACAATGTGTTGTGACAATTGAGCTTTTTTGTGAGAGATTTAGCTGATTGATTTAAACAGATGATAAGATAAACATAATGAGAAACCAATGGCAAAAAACTTAACCAAGATTTTGTTATTATTATTGTAAGCCTACCTGTAGGATGGTGGGTCACCGCAGCTGCGGCTTGTTGCATGCCCCGCGTCAGGTGATGCATTCATGGCTGGGATTTCCTCACCATGTTCAGACAGTGGGCTTCTTATAATGGTGTTAGACTCTGATGAGTGTAATGGCACATTCTCTTTTAACATATTCAAAAAGGACTTCTGTGAAGTTTGGTGGCTTTTTGGCAGCTTAGAATGATCTTCCCCTGAAATATATTCAACAGTGGCCCTATAAAATTTACCATCTGACCACTTTGCTAAAACAGGATCTCCTGATCTAAGATCTTGCAGCTGCACAGGAGCCTCATCTCTTGACAAAATGTCAACGCCTGTAAAGATTTTGCCAGTATAACCGTCTTCCCATCTGACAAATACATGACACCCTGGGGAAGAAAGAAAGCAACTAAGACATTTTCTATTTAGTCACAACAACGTACACAGTTACTTTTGTAGGGGTGCACCGATGCAGTTTTTTGCCCAATCCCCAATCTTGAGAAAAACCTGACTGGCTGATTTCGATTTTTATTTTGACATTTATTTATCATCACTCAGATCAGCTGATTCACGCCAATCTGACCCTCCGCAGTGTGCTACAGTGCAGCACGGAGCAAGAGAGAGGTGCTAATTTCAGGCTAGATCATCTTAATCAGTCAGAGAAACTGGTAAGAACTGTTAGGGAAATTTGTTCAAACTAAATCACAGGAGATGTCCAAAACGTTTCATAATCCTGTGTGTTCATCATGTGTTAAAAAAAAACTGCATTTGGGGAAATCCAGATTAAAGCGAGGATCAATGCACGGGTGGAGACGTATTTCATCCACACTTTCTGTTAGGAAAACGCCTCTGAAAGAGGTGTCTCCTGGTGGACCGAGAGAGTGGTGCTGAGGCAGTAGTGGAAATATGGACTGATTTTGATCAGCCCCTGCTCAAAGACATCAATGCCGATTGATCGGTGCACCCCTAATTTTTAAATCATATATGTAATGATTATTGCAGCACAACATAAAGCCTATATAACAGACACACTAACAGTTGACAGTATTATTTAGACACTTACCAGATTGTTCATTTAGCAGAGGGGAGTGCTGCAGGTCCTTCATTTTCTGGGTTGGAACCCGTAACCTTTTTTTGCCTGGCATTTTTTTGTTTTCCATTCTGTTAATTAAAACATAAATTCAGCTTCCACTTTTTCTTATCACAGCCAGTTAGCCATGCCACGTCCAACGGTCTGAGTAAAATGACTGTGGAATTCTTAAACATATGTATGACCCACTCCAATGAAAATCATGTTTTTTTCCTGTTTATAACATGTTCATGATTTATTTTTCTTATATTACAGCTACTGCGGCAACAAGTTATTTTCAGCGCTCAAGTATTGTGTCTTTCATATGGATCAAAATAGTTCATAATGTGGATTTTGTACATGTAGCTGTCCCTTACGTCTTTATTATCCCTGTATATTCTGCATCCTTGGGATTTTGACATGTTTTACACTTTCACCCAAATCCGCTTCTTATCTGCGCCTTAGTTTCACATTAGTTTACACTTGTAAGTCCGCCACAATTTCTGTATCTGTGCACATCCCAGAATGCTCTGCGTAATCATGTGATCACAAGGCGCCAAATGAATAGAACGTAAAATATGCTAAATACTTATATCAAGAAGCAGTAGCGACAATGCTAACTCGTCCTTTTCAAATAATAGTAATTCAGATTAAAGCCCAAACTCTCATCTTTCAAACTATATAAGTATCATTACTCTAGTGTAAAGCTCACGGAGTTACGAGCAAACAAAGCAGCGAAAAATAGCAAATTTCATGAAGTAAGCCTTGAATGTCAAGGCCACAAAATTAATGTAAGTTGTGGAAGCTAACTATCAAAGATTTATGCTAACGCCATCCACCTCTCCGTCTTCTCAAATGTAAATTATTTGACATCTTTGCAACGTTATTTGTGTTACATGCCATGGTAACTAATATATATTTTTGATTCTTACCTTGCTGGAACAAAAGGTAAAGCTTCAACGACCGACCAACGGACAGTTCTCTCTTGTTCACTTTTTTTTTCTCTCGGACTTTCCCCGCACTGAAAACCGCTTGAAACCTGTTTTCATGCCATGGTCTTTTAGAGGCCAGTGTCACGTGACATAATGCCGTCCCCTACAGGGCGGGATTGGGATCAAACTGATTCAAATGTTCTAATCTAGAACAACATACTCTCGCGAGATTTGGTATAGATCTCTGTTTGACCCGGTTTGACCTGACTTGAGAGAAACATCACAGCGCAAGAACAACTAAAAGTAAGTAAATTGTTTTTGTTTTCCTAAATTATGCGCTTTTACCACATACAAGGTAGGATTCGTTCTACTACAGTAACGTCACTGCGTTGCATAAAAATGATATAAATATATTCAACCACGTCCGCGATCACCTAGCTAAGATGCCTAGCCACACCTAGCTAAAACATGTATGTTTACTGATACATAAAGCGTTACATATAACCCCCCCCCCCCCCCCAAACCGTTCTCGATCATTCTATCCTACTTACTGAAGTTACCTAGTCTTAATAAACAGTTATATATTATTTCTAGTAACATTTAATGCTCCAATAGCGACGTATTGGGTGCTGTACAGCTGCATGTTGGGATAGCTAGATGTCTAAACAGATGATCTAAAAGCGTTGGTTGCTTTGTGTTGTGAGTTTGTTAAACTGCAGAAAATGGTACACTTCTGCTGCCATGCTAACCTTCACAAGAAGGCAAAAAGGTTAAAAGTAGGCTGGAGTCACGGTAATCGTATTTGGCCGTTTATTTTGATGGAGAAATCTTAAGGCTGTTGGTCATACTGACAGACTGTAATTACCCCGACGCATGCATGTGTGAAGACATTTTAAACGTTATGCACAGAGACTGCGGAGGTAACAACAATCAAGTAAAGATTCGCATCTGAGCGTTGTCTCAAACGTGGACACCTTGATCAGTGCAGCTCGCTATCAGCACGCTGAGGAGCTGTAGAGAGCATCTCGGAGCATGTCTGATAGCCAGCCAGTCTCTCTCTGTTTAATTCTGCACAGAGACTGAGTCAGACTCCAGAACCAGACCACAGCAGGTAAAATCTTCCTTCTTTAAGTGAAATCATTTAATTGTGGCATTATTATGTTACTGGACACGCTGGCCAGCTTGTTTAGAGTAAATATAATAGAAAAATGTATGAAAATTAAATTGTGAATTTTTATATTATTTGAGAGATGAAAATGATTGTAGAAAAGGATCAAGACCGTTTTTTTACAATTATTAAAACTAAACAAAGTAAGATATCATAAAACAAATGAAAGATGATTACAAATTCCAATTAGATATAAGAAAACAAAAGATTTTGGTAAAAGCAGCTTTAACTAAAAGTGTTTTAAGCTGTTTTTAATGGTGTCCAGACTGTTAATACTACTTAATAGTGTTGCATTGGTACCTTAAAATCCTAATCAGTTCGGTCAGTGTTTTTAAGGGCTCGGTTCAATCAATTTTAGGAATATTATTATTATATCTATTTATGTAATATTTAAAGTGGCTCCTACAGTGAGCAGAATGAGGTGTCATCACAGGCTGCTGATCTAGCATGATGTCTTTAATTATTTGACAGGTTATTTGTGCAGCTATGAGGGTCACGTTCATACAAACAAGTGTTGTGTTTGACTTTTGATGGTCCGTGTTTTTATTTCTGCAGCGAGCCTTACAAACTCAACTCACACCACTCAGAGTTTCTTCTTTAAAAGTTGTATAAAATAATGTGCTTCCTCGGCATTTTTTGTTGTAGGATGAAAACTTTACATCAGTTTTTCCAGGGAAAAGGTTTGGCTGATGTGTTTGTTTACATTTAGCCGCTGCAGACCTGCAGTGTGAGAAGGGACAGAGGGGCAGCGCGACACTCTGTTAAGCGTCTTTACAGGCTCCAGTAGCAGCGACAGCCAGCTGGTTTGATCCGCTCTGAAAGGCGTTAATCAGAATTAGCAGATCACATTTCTTAAACGGAGATCGGGCACATGCAGCCATCATGCATCACTAAATACAGCGGCTGTGCGGAAACTCGCCTGGGAACTTTTATCTGCTGCACTTAAATCACACAATAAAAATGCATTATTGTACAAAAAAAATAAACTGAAACGGTACGCAAGTGGACTGAGCTGAAACGGTTAAACGTTTCATTATTGAGGTAAACTCCTTAATATATTGTGATATTGATTTTAGGCCACATCGCCCAGCCCTACCTCGTAGAGACCTGAATTGACACTTGCTAGAAAGTATATTTTTGTTTATTAAAGATTTGATTAGATGTAAACCCCTTTACTGAACAAAGACTTGATGCTTCATTATAAAATATTTTAACTTTTACAAAAAGTTCCACTGTATATTCCAGTAACTTGTGTCTGTTTTTATATAGGATTAGGGTGTCAAATGACCAGACGAAAACCTGGAAAACGATGGAGGAGGACCAGTAATGAAGATGGCTCAAATAAACGACCAAGAAGGATTTCACAATTGGTGAGTAGCCTGTCATAGATGTGTTACAGAAAAATCTGCTGCAAATTAATAACCTATTTTTCTCCCTGCAGTCATCTCTTTTTGCAGCCACTAATGTTCATGTGGAGACTGATGAGCAATTTTTAAGTAAGTTATGAAATGTGCATATCTTTTACTTTTTAGATTAGATCGGGATTTATTTTCAACATCTTTTAAATGTGCTAGCTGCGTGAAATAACCAGCTCAGTGGTCTAGTGGTAGAGTGTCCACCCTGAGACTGGGAAATTAGGGTTCAATTCCTGGTCAGATCATAACAAAGACTTAGAAAAAATGGGACCCAGTGCCTCCCTGCTTGACACTCAGCATTAAGGGTTGGGTTGGGGGGTTTAAACCACCAAATAGTTCCTGAGCACGACTCTGTCTGCAGCTCACTGCTCCCCCAGGGGATGGGTCAAATGTAGAGAATAAATTTTGCACACACACCTGTGTGACAACTGATGGCACTTTAACTTTAAATTATTTTTAAACCTCCCACTGTCTCTATGGGTGACCCTGCGAGGAAAGTTGACCATTGAGCAGGGTTGATGGTTTATCCCTTGGGTCCACGTGGCAGGGGTGAGGAGTGAGCCCACCACGTGGACCTTAAGGGATAAACCATCAACCCTGCTCAATGGTCAACTTTCCTCGCGGGGTCACCCATAGAGACAGTGGGGGGGTTAAAAAGTGTCTGCTCTGCTGTCTGATCATTTTAGCTACAGCCAGTCCCAAATAGAGAGAAGACAGATGTCCTGAGCACAGTTCTGCAACTCACAGGTCCTATAGATAAATAGAACACAGTCCACAGTTTGTCAAAAAAATTGCATGGAAATATTGTTTACACATATCTGGATTTAAGTAGCACATGTAAATAACAAAATATAAGTTATCTTGGGATATATAATCATTTATTCTTTAAACTTTCACCTTTTAAGTTAAAGCTGTTAATAACATAAGGGCAGGATCCTTTCATAAACACTAGGTTTGAAGGTTTTGACTTTCTCCTTATATTTTAAAAAGTAGTGTAGGTCACTGTGTGGCTGCAGCCTTTGCTCCAGTCAGGGCATTCAAGTTGACATTGTTGTCCTATTAGTGTGTGTGTGTATTTTATATATATATATATATATATATATATATATATATATATATATATATATATATTAGGGCTGGGCGATATGGACCAAACCTTACATCTCTATCTTTTAGCTGAATTCCGATATACGATCCATATCTAGATATTTTTCCTCCTGTAAAATATTTACAAGTTAACACACTTCAAGCTGTCTTGAGAAATTATATACATACATCAGTAGATTAAATACTTAAAAATGTATTGATTCTTGTCAAACTTTTACCTTAGTGCCTATTCTCTACCAGTCTGCGCTTTAGAAACACTGGTGCAGCTGTCTAACACACACACACACACGCACACACACACACACACACACACACACACACACACACACACACACACACACACACACACACAGGTGAGAGCTAGAAGTGTATAAAATGTCCCACAGGCACTTTAATTATATATTCATAATTAATGTAAAAAATTTTAAATTTCCTCTAGAGATGGACAATATCGTATATTTCTTGTCCAGAGAAAAATAATCTATCATGTTTAATTAAATTTATGATGATGTAATTGCATCTGCTGAAGGTCACATGGGTCATGCACCATGGAGTTATTAGTTATCAGGGCAAACATGGCTGGAATCTAACAGTATTGACTCATATCAGCGATTATAATGTAATGACTCAGAGTCTCTGGTTGCTCTTTTATCAATATTATTTTCGGGCTACTGTCGGCGTAACCCACGCCTTACGAACTCTTAGCTTTTTTAACAGAATTGCTCGTAATGGAGTATTTACTAGCAAAGCGAACCAGAGCGGGAAAAAATAAATAAAACGGTACCCCTATAGTTTGCTATTGAAACCCTTACATGACGTTTGAGGTAATTTGGCCACTCCGGCAGTCCGTAGATGTTTCCCAATTACACGGGGGGGAGGGGTTTGTCTCGTCTCTCCGCACAAGCAGAATGGATAAACAAAACTCTGTTGGTGTTGAACGTCCCCAAATAATTAAAAACAGGGACCCAAATGCAAAGTTTAGAGCAGCACATTTACTCAGAGGCTCTCAGATTGAGCAAACTTGTGAGAATACACGTAATAACCGCTTTGAGACGGAGCAACATGTCGTTAGCATAGCGACTAATCGCTATCATAGCAATTTGGCCAGTTATATCAATATAACGATATAGTCATGAAGTCTACAGAGGGTGGTGGGATCTGAGTGACATTTCATTAACCCTGTAGTGGCTCTAGGTAAGGCAAAGCAGCTTTATTTGTATAGCATATTTCAAACACAAAGGAAATTCTAAGTGCTTTACAGAATAGATAATTATTTAAAAATATGGAAAAGTTGCATAGTGTGCCTTTTAATTAGAACAAATTAAGATTAAATATTACTGAATATGCGATGATTAGGCCGTCATTTTACATTTGACTGAATAGGCTATGACCATCAGTAAAAATCACTGAAAAAAAACAGTGTTATTTTTGATCTACAGTAAAGCCTAATTCATACGTCTCCAACCCCTCCACGAGGGAGAGACGCACAGACGAAGACGTTTTGCCTTCAGACTTCTCCATCTCCTGAGGACTGTTACAAAACAATTCCCTGCCAGGACACCAGAGGGCGCAGCGCTGTTCTGTGGTGTCCTGTCATGTCAGACTTTATAACGCGGACAAATTTGTCCCTTATCCTCCTCCACCTCTTCATGCGTTTGCCACCTCTAAATCCACAATTCCCATCATTTCCGCCGAATAAAACACTTGCTGTGCATCTTTTCACTCCTCCAGTCATGGGTGAATAAACGTTCATATTTGTAGAGTTTTTCTGCGAGGTATTCTTGTAGCTTCTCCCTGTCTGCCGCTAGATATCCTCAGCTTTCTTTATGATTTTGAGGGTGCAATGTCAGCGCAGTTGACAACAGCAGCGTTCTGACCAATCATAAACTTGTATTCTCCGTCTCGTCGAATGAATGCTTAGATAAGAGAGTTAGACTCCATCCATTCTTGCGAGCCTGCTGGAGAGCCCTCGAAAGGACGAATACTGGTGTTGCGTGCATCCGTCCCTTCGCAGATGGAGAAGTATAAATTAGGCTTAACTATGAATGCATAACATCCTTTTTATCCTTCTTTAGCACTTGGTACCAATAAGCACAGCTTGATTACATTATACAAATTTGCTATTGTGGTATGCCTGTAGAGACAATCTCCATTGTTGGCTAAGTTGATATTGTTTCTACCAAGTACTGTTAATGTCGCTCACTCCCAGGTTTTGATGAGTGGAATTCAAGAATGTGTATTATGTGTTATCAAGAACACACAGATGTAAACATAAACTGATACAATGTGAACAAGACGTGGAAGAAAAAAAAATACACACCCCATTAGTAGTATTTTAATAATCTTTAAATAATTTCTAGTGAATCCTGATTCAGATAAAGGTATGATTTATTCATATGTCCTCTTCACTGTCAAAAGGTAGGGAAGCACAGCAGAAGGGTTTGCCTCCTGGAGGAGACCAAAACACTCCACTTGAAAAGGAACCTATCCAACCACCAGATATCCATGCAGGATGTGCCCCACTCTCTCTGAACTATCAAGTCTCTCACCGATTGCCAGGTACACTCATCCTCTTTTGTCTGCCTGTCTCTTCATCCAAGGATGCACAGTAATTTTTGTCAATGGGTAGATTCAGCTAGTATAGACCCTTTTACTACCTACGTCATCAAAAGTTGCGCGCGCAGCCTGGCAACGAGAGTGAAGGCTTCCTCATTCACACTCGATAGTAAAACAGCGTTTTAAACCCTTTGTTTTGAAGTTCTGAGCACATAAAAATGTCGGGTTGTTGCGTGTATGGATGCCAGAATCGCTTCTCTTCAAGCAGTGGACTGAAACTTTACAGAATTCCGAAGGGAGCACATCCATTTCAACAAAATCGGAGGCGTCTGTGGCTGCAGGCCATCAAAAGGGTTGATGAAAACTGGACTGAAAACACGATCCGAAATGCTCGAGTTTGTAGCGCCCATTTTATATCAGGTAAGGTAATAATGTACTAAGATTACACCAGAAAGCTGGTTAACGTATGTTCTATTAAATAAGTCTGGAACATCAAAATGACAAAATTAAACAAATGTATACGCTTTATTTCATGCTTCAAATTAACATTTCATTCTAATTCATCTGTATTTTCCCACTGCATATTAGTATAAACTGTATTTCTCTAAAAATAAACACGATTGTACTCTGAGCACGCTAAAAAAGAAACCTATGCTATACTCACCCTGCCATGCAGGTACGTAGTTCTCTGGTTTGTTTACTATGACCCAAGCCTCGTACATAGCAGTCTTGTGTCCTTGTCTTTGGCTAGGAAGGACTTCTGCCTTCAAGACGCAAAACTCAGAGTCTATGCCGTGATATTTTACTTCCTGTACGTGGCCACAGACAACATAGTTGTATGCATCTAACCATTTGTATGCCCGTAGCTTCTCACGTGTGTACTTACTGGGCCTCTCCTCTAAAAACGTATATATATCGGGCCACTGGATATCTGGCGACGCACCTACATCTTCCACCCATTCCATAATGCCACAGGGATCCGGGAGTCTGTTGCCATTCGTTAAAGTGAGTTTAATAATATAACATTCAAGATTTGCCGGTGATAACCCCGCAGCGTAGCTTGATAAAGCCTGACACAACGCCATTCTCTGTTGCCAAGCTGCGCGCGCATTCTCGCTGACGTCATATTGTTTACAAACAGTAAAAGGGTCTACAAGAATTGGATGCACAGGCTGAGACTACGTAAGATTTGCATTGTGACATTAATTATTTGTGTTTTATTTTTTACAGCACAAAGCGCGGTACAAGAGATTGTTTCAACTATTGACTCTGTCAAAGACTGTGAAGAACCAACTTCCACATCAGTCATCAGAGATCCTCCTGATGACTTAATAACCGAACTACATAGCAATGCTGAGTATGCTCCATCTCATTCATTTGAGGAAGATGTGGGGGATTGGACGTATGATGATGGACATATGTTCAGTGAGGGGTTTGAAGAGGGTTTGAGTGAGGAGTGTGCAGAAGATTCAAATGTCAAGGACACAATAGACAAACCATTATATGACAATGCCACAATAACTGTGGCAGAGTGCCTTTTAATCATCATGGCTTACGTAAACTGTCATAAAATAACTGACAAGGCCCTTAGTGATTTGCTTAAAATGTTCAAGTTACTTTGTCCTGGTAGTTTGCATACAGATCGCTTAAACAGTGTGCAGAAGTTCAAAGACTTTTTTTTAACCCACTCTGCATCATCTCCAATTGTATTGCATAAATATTGCAGTAATTGCTTTGGATTATTAGAGGGTGAACAATTTGAATGTCTGTCCTGTGGGACCATTGTGTCAGAAGAAAAATCCTCTTCTTTCATAGAGGTTCCAATTGAGGCTCAAATAAGGTCTATGTTTCTCAAGCCAGGTTTTCAGGAGAAGCTTAACTTTAGATTAAACAGGACGAAGACAGATCCCAATAACATTGAAGATCTATATGATGGAGAAGTTTACAGACAGCTTGTAGATGGAGGTGGTCCTCTTAGTGACCCTAAAAACATCTCACTTACATGGAACACAGATGGGGTACCTATCTTTAAATCATCCAAGTTCTCAGTGTGGCCTTTTTATTGTATCATTAACGAATTAAGTTTCATGGAACGCACAAAAAGAGAGAATATGATATTTGCTGGACTTTGGTATGGGGATTCAAAACCATCCATGGTTACATTTCTAAGGCCACTAAGTGATGCATTGAGTAAACTTGCAGACAGTGGAGTTCTTGTGCAACCTGCAGAGTTGACATCTGAACCTTTTGTGTGTAAAGTACTCACCATTGCAGGAACATGTGACTTGCCCGCTAAAGCCTTAGTCCTTAATTCAGTGCAATATAATGGGAAATTTGGATGTCATAAATGTGAGCAGCCAGGAGAGACAGTAAAGACAGGGGAAAGGGGACATGTCCATGTATTTCCATTCCAACACAGAGACCCAAAAGAGCCACTGCGCACAAATGAAAAGTTTGCTCTTGATATGAAAACTGCGAAGGAGACCAACACTACTATTAAAGGCGTGAAGGGGCCTTGTTGGCTTAGCAATCTTAAAAGTTATAACCTTGTAAAAGGCACTGCCATAGATTACATGCACTCAGTACTCCTTGGAGTGATGCGCCTTTTGATGGTTCTGTGGTTTTCTACAGAGTTTTCACGTCAGCCCTTCAGCATGGCCAAAAATGCCAAAGAAATTGATAGGAGATTTCAGGATATCTCTCCTCCATCCTCAATTCGATATCCTCGGTCGGTGACATCTCACAGAATGTTTTTCAAAGCATCAGAATTTCGTGCTCTTTTGCTTTACTATGGACCTGTTGTTTTCCGTGGAATTCTTGCAACACTGTACTACAATCACTTCCTTCTACTAAGTGAAGCGATTTTCATTTTATTGATGGAATCGATATCATTTGAACAGATACATCATGCAGAAAGACTATTGTGGAACTTTTGTTCTCAAATTGCTACACTCTATGGTGACAGGTACGAAACTGCAAATGTACACCTTCTTGTGCACCTAGCAGACAGTGTCAGGGCCCTTGGCCCATTATGGACTCATTCATGTTTCCATTTTGAAGATAAGAATGGATATTTGTTAAGGCTTATACATGGCACTCAAAATATACCTATGCAGATGATCCATGCAGTCAAACTTGTGCAGTCTATTCCTGTTATTTCACAAACCATAAAGCCAGGGAATGCCATAGCTGAATTTTACATACATATGACCAAAGATGATAGTTTCTGTGTGGAAAACCATGATTTGTGTAGGACTAAACTATATGGAGCATCTAATAAACTTCAACTGGACACAGTTCACCACTCTGCTTTGGAAAGATGTGCTGGTCACTGCATCAATTCTAAAACAGTAAGGGTCTTTCACAGGGCACAAGTTAAGAGGAATTATCTCACATCAAAACACTATGGGAAAGGCAATAGAAGAAACAATTTCACAGTTGTTTTTTCTAGTGAAGGACAGATAAAATATGGAAAGATAGATTTCTTCTTTATCACTGAACAATCCTGTGACAAATGGGTTCTTGTTCATGAATTAAAAGATGCAGGTTTTTCTTTGCTGCAAGATAGTAGAACGAATGGCACATGCAGTCATGTTGTTCCACTTGTGGAAACTTCTGTCAGAACAGTGGTTCCCTTGGATTGTATTTTGGGTAAAGTTGTTTACCTTGACTTGACATCTATGCCTGGCATAGTGTTTGTAGCTCATTTACCAAATACACTTGAAAGGTTTTAACCATTAAGACCAAAACTGACCAATAACAACATTGACCTCTGTATTTTTACTGTTCTGTATAACACAACTTTGCTGTGGCTTCTGTAAAAAGCAACCATTTTCATTTTTATGTTTACATAACTGTTAATGAAATTGACAATGCAATGTAAATATCTAGAAATTTCATGAATTAAAAAAAGATATCTTGAACACATTGTGGCTTAATGTGCTATACAGTTTTTAAATGTTAACGTAAAGCTTAAAACTGTAATTAACAAGTTATGACATGTAAGAATTCAACAAGTTTTGGAAGTTGAACATTATGTAAATATAAACCACAATTGAATTGATAACGCATTTTGTCAAGAAATAAATGGATTTAGTGTCATTTGAGAGCACATTTGATTTTGTTATGAAACTGATCTAACTTAGTGACGTCATGCATTGCTCGCTGAGACATAACTGAGATAGGGATTTGAAGTAAGGATATCATATTGAGACATTTTTGAGAGTGCATTTCATGTCTCATTTTTAACTTATCTGAGATCAGGAAAAGAGACAGTTGTAAGAGGATTTTGAGATTTCAGACAGTGCTCACTGTAAGATTTATTTCTCAGGAGAAACATTTGAGAAGAATGAGAAAACCACTTCAGTCTCGATTTGTGCTTATTTGTATCTAGGAGATGTAAATGTGACAGAAATGAGATCTTATCTTCAATTTTGCTTTGCTATGGGGTGAGACCGGTGGTGCCAGTGCAGTGCTATGTTGTAGTTTGTACAGCGTGTGATTGTGTGTGTGCATGGGTGAATGACTGTGTTGTAAAGTGCCTTGGGGGGTTTGAGAACCCTAAAAGTCCATAATCCAGTTTCCTCCTCTAATCTTTAGAAACATGACTTTTTAGTCTCTTATTTTATTGTATTGTATGAGTTGAAGAGTTTTCAAACAGCTGATGGTTTATCCTCCTTGATGACCAAGGGCACTTTCTCACCACATTCCACAACCTGCCAGGGGGTGAGTGAGTTTAAGTGTCAACTTTTTAAAAATAACAAAACACATTTTTTTCTATCTCAAGTTCCTTATTTTTCTGATCACTGGAAGACAAAACTGTGATAAGAACTCTAATTGAAAGAAACGCACACCGAGCTCCTCAGTTGTCCTTCACAGACATGGCTGCACCGTGACTAATGAAGGAGGATCAACTTGTCTCTTCATATTTGCTCATAAGAATGCACTTCTGTCATCATCACATCACACCTTTTGCGACAAATCTGCTTACAATAAAACACGAGGACAGTTTTCTAATCGTGTAATTCTTTATAACATTTAAGACATATTTGTTAAACAAGATGAAAGCAACTTTGTGTGTCTAACAAAGCGGTTTTGGCCCGAAGCAGAAAAAATGTGCCTCAGGCTTACTGCACATAACATATTTAACAGATATTACAATGTTGATAGACTCAAACAAAAATCATCTCCCCTGACTAAGGTTTCTCTGCCAATGACCAATGTCTGCTTAGTGAACAAGATTATTTTGGACGTCGTCGTTCTGACTACAAAGCAGATGTCTCACAGTATGTCTCCTCTCAGTGTCTGCCAGAAGTTATCCACTTATTAATTATTTATAAATTAGGCTATTTAAACTCAATAACACAGACAAAGCACGCTGAGTCCACATCAGCAGTGAGGGGCAGGTTTCTTGGTTTATTTATTTTTAATAGTTTTACCAAATAAATCCCACACTGCAACAAAACGAGTCACTGTAGAGGAAAACAGCTACAGCTGAGTTGGACCAGGAGACTTCAGGCTTGCACGTGCTTGGTTCATGATAAGGCTGGGCTCATTCATCCATGTCAACCAGAGAGCTAAAATGACCCATTTTTTTTCTGTAGGGTGCAGGAATCCATCTACTCAGACAGCGCGGTCATGCTTGTTCATATTATCTTTACCTACTGTATTTTACTTTTAGAAAGGTTTGTAACATCAACGTTCATTTAAAGCTCTGGGGAGAGTTAAAGTAGCAGTGTGTAGTTTGCTGCTGCTAGGTGGCAGTAAATACATTTCAGCGTAGTTTTTAGGGATGTGAATCTTAGAGCAACTCACGATTTGATTAGATTCCCATTCTCTGGGTGTCGATTCGATTCAGAATCAATTCTCGATTTAAATCAATTCACTATCAATGTTAACAAAGTTTGTCAGCTCTAGGATTAACTACAAAGCTATGGGACATTTTTATTTTACTTTAAACTGGTCATGCTCAAGAAATGCAAATTTAAAAGGTGAACTAAAGTGATTCTAAAACTGTAAACAGAAGCAATCTTTTGACCAAAAGGAAAACATTTATTTTTGCTTACCTTGTAAACTATAACAAATCTGTAGTTACCTAACAGTAGCTTTGAAAGTAATACGGTCAAATACTTTTCAAGTATGTGTAGAAACAAGTTTAACATTTGAGTCCTCAACCTGTTTTAAAAAAGTGCCTCAGATTTCTTACAAAGGAAAATGTGTTTCCTCATTTATCAATAACTTAACATAAATACCTGAGTAATCCTGAGTACTCACTTATCAACTTAGAAAATAAATATGAGAAAGTCTCAAATTTCTGTGTATGGAAAAAAATACATTCAAGTGCCCTCTTATCAGCAGATTCAAAAATAAATCATCTCAATTTATGGAACCTCAAAAGTAAACGGAGTACTAACTCTCCTAACAAAGATAAAAAACAGACAAAAGTGCATCTCAAACCTGTAACATGCCAAACATTTAAGTTCTTGGGATCGATTCTGAACCTTTGTGAATCGATTCTTAATCTTTATAAATAAGAATCCTGATTCAGACTTGAATCGATTTTTTTCAGCACCTCTAGTAGTTTTACACCAATGTCTCTGTGACTGTCGCTAGTTAGAAAAAAAAGTACATTACGATAAATGTTGTTTCCTGTGGAACATAAAGCACGAGGCCTCGGTGTGACTCATCAGACTTTGATGGTCCTTCACTTAAAGAGCAAGTCACATGAAAATCTACCTTTTTCTGCTGATTAAATGTATAAATGAGTGTCTAATAGTGCTGTAGGCATGTGTATTTTTTTTTGTTGCATTTTTGTACATTTTCTTTAAAACGTCCAATTTCTGTCCAAAAATGTAGATAGCGCCATCTTCATCTTCAAACTAAGCAACACAGTTCATTTGAATTTGCATTGACCAATGGCTGAAACGTCCCATGCTACACAACCTGGCCCCATGTAAATGATAAATGACCCACACTTGTATAGAGCCTCCAAAGCGCTTTACACTACACTACATTCACACACACATTCACACACTGATGGTGATGAGATACGATGTAGCCACAGCTGCCCTAGGGCGCACTGACAGAGGAGAGGCTGCCGAGCACAGGCGCCACCGGTCCCTCCAACCAACACCAGCAGGCAAGGTGAGTTGTGTCTTGCCCAAGGACGCAACAGCAGAATTCTCTGTACGGAGCCGGGATTGAACCTGCAACCTTCCGATTACTGCTAAGTATGTAACGGGTCAGGTTCTGTGGCTGTAGGTAATAAAAGCTTGAGCATCTCAGCCCAGGCCTTGTAGCGAGTTGGGAGTTGGATTAGCAAGTGAGTGATTTCACAAGTTAGCATTGATTAGCATTAGCATAGTATTTAGTAAGAATCTTTAGCATAGCTTTCAGCAATATAGATAATCATTTAGTGTTAGTCTTTTGGCTGTTATATTTTTTAGGATTATAGATTATTGCAGATTTTTGTAGGTTAGTTTTTAGGGAAGTAGTTAGGGCTAGCTAAACTTAGTGTTACACTCCGTGTGTACCTTCCATGTATTCTAGGCTATAGCTGTGGTAGGATGGGGAAAAGTGCAGTGTAGCAGGTTGCGGTAGCGCTGTAGGTTTGCACATGTTCCCACAAGATTTAGATTTTCCATCGTGAAAATAAAGTGCCAATTGTAGTTTTCTGGAGCTGTAGTTTCCGGATCTGCTCAGGGTCCTGCGCCTGCTGATGACATCATCATATGACAGCAATACCACTCAGCCACAATATATTGCATCTCTTTTTTTATTCTGTTCTTTCACATAGATTTTGGAAAGAGTTTAGCAGTTTTGTTATTAAATTCACATTTCTTACTGCCTAAAAGTTTTGGAAGGTGGTAACATAACTTCTGCAGGTTGTACATCCAGCCAGTCATCTAGTGTGATGTCATCCACAGGCGCAGGACCTCGAGCCGGCCAGAAGAAGACATGGCGTCTAATTTGGCGTCCACGAAAGACACTAGACTCGCACTCTATGTACTTTAGACTCAATTGTTATGGTTATATGGTATGAAGCCGCCAATATTTTTCAACAACTAGACATGCTTTTGTTCATTTTAAACAACATTTCCATGGACGTTTCCAGAGATGAATGTTCAAAACTGCACACTGCCCCTTTAGAGAAACCAATCCATCAAAGATGACAGATTTGTCTAATCTGTTTATATCTTGGATATACAAGAGCCAGAACTCCCAGCAGTAGGTGTCTGCAGATGCTTAGATATATTTGTGGTGCATCTCTATACGGCTATCAACTAAAGCTGCATATTCTTGCTACAATTGGAATTAGTTTGATGTGATTCAGTGTCAGGATTCTAATCGTTGACATTTGTTGCACACCTTATTATAGTAAAGAGAATGCATGATGTGAAGACATGATGCTAAAAATGAACAAAAACTAGTTTCAAAGGACTAAAATAGTCTTGTAGTACTTATGAAATTACTCTGTAAAAGAATATTAAAATTGAGTACTTCATGGAGGCTCAGCCAAAGACAATACATTTTAGGATTTCTTTAGGTCAAATTTGTTAGATGGATTCAGACATCTGAAATCACGGTTGTCTAATGAGTTCAAACAGAACATAAGATAGACCAATGGGGCGGGGCATCTGTAAGGGAGGTGGGACCGGTCTTCATGGTGAAGGAGGAGTTGGGCCACAAAGCATGACTCTAGATTTACTGGTCCTCCCCATTCCAACACTCAGCAAGTGGGATTTGAATTGTTACTGAAAGATTAAAATACCGGACACAAGCAGCTGAAAAGAGCTTGCCTTATTGGTGGCCATATCAGGTGAGGAGCACCATTATCCAGGGTGGGCTCAGAGTGTCTGGACACATTCCACAGGGAGGGGAGATTGTGCAAACCCTCTTTGGTCTGGAAAAACAATGGGAAATCCCAGGAGAAGTTGGCAAGCGTTGTCGGAAAAATGGCTGTTTCGGATTGGCTTGTGGAATTGTTACTTTTGCAAAAAGTGACCTTGGATAAGTGATGGAAATAAAAGGTTGGATACAGACATGTTTCCTGGCCACCATAGACAGTGATGGATATTCCTTTGCAGACTAAGTGGTGCTTCTAATGTTCTCTGTGACAGGTAGGAGTTCCCTGTCAGTAGGATGACACATCAGATAATCTGCTTTCCCGCCTTTAACTTATTGCTTGAACATGTGCTACCTGCGAATGCTTGACGTTTCATAAGATGCTAAAACACTGCTAGTGATGCTTTGGGCATCATCATCAATACTGTTTCAACAAAAGGAAAGGGATTCTCTCCTGGCACCCACGTTAGGTCACTGCTACCAAATATTTCCACTTTTTTTTACTGATATCCACCTTGTTTTTAAGGCCCTTGATGCTATGTGCGAAAGATGTAAGAAATTTCGGTCCACGTTTGTTTACATTTGAGACGATTCAATCCATTCGCACAAATCCTCATTTTATGGGCTTTTAGAGACAAAAATGGTGTAAACACCAGTTGTCACGACTAACGGGAAACCGTTACACTCCTTATGCCTACTGAGCCAGAGGAGTGGTAGGGTGACCTTGAAGTCTGGCCAAAGCTAACAGTAGCATTTTAGCTTCTTAGCCTTAGTGAGGCAATAAACAATCTTAAAAAGGCTTATCAGTATGGATATAGTAACAAGGTTGGTCGTGTTTTGTCGATAGAGGTGGGACTCAATCTTATTGCCTTAAAAGCAGTCGTAGAGCGGAATCACAGAGCCTTAAATCCCTCATCGGCTAGCCTGGGTTTTAGTTTTAGTTTCTACATCAAACTGCAGGATGATGCTTTTAGGTTAACAACGACAGTCTAAACACATTAAAACTATTCAGAAAATTGTACACATGATATATTATGAGGCTTCTCATCTCCAGAGGTTTGTCTTATCCAACAACAAAGAAGGATGAGGGTGTTCCTCTGGGTTTTTCACAACAAAATGAAGCAAAAGCACAAGTAAAGTTTTTGGATGTTTTCATGTGATTTTCCTGCCACATCCCTCTGGGTTTCTCATCTCCGGGGAGGCGGTGAAAGCTGCACCGATGCTGGCAGCCACACTCCCTTACTCCGAGGCGCATGTTCTATATCGCTCTTGTAGCCACACATTTTATTTTCTCTGGTTGTTAGTACAACCGCGAACAGCACAACATCTTACCAAGCCACGCGAGTACATTTGTCGTGGATAAATAATCTTTAAAATCCTCTTCAAATATTCAAAGAAGCTGCTACTAGCAACCAAACCTCACCATGTAAACCAAAGGGTATGCGCTAGTTCCGGTGTCTCATCGGATGTTGCTAACATCATCGTTTCTCCATAGGAAAAGGAAGAATTAAGGTTGATAAGTTTCTTCTTCTCCATTAGATGAACTGTGTTTAAGTTCGGCCCAGAACTTGTTTATTATTTTTAATTGAGGAAGATAAAGTGGAGGAAGTGATCGTGTTGCTTAACTGAATGAATGGGAAAAGTTTACTTTGACCTGGTGGTGTGTCTGATTTTGAATTTTTGAAAGCAGAAATAAAAATAACATCACATATGTTAAAATCAAGATTACAACACTGTTCTTTGAGAATATTTGTACAGTCCATGTACTGTCCTTTTCTCTGTCCAGTTGTGGAAGCTGATTTGATGAGGGAGGGGTCAACAGCACCAAGGTTACCTGGCTGTATAATAGGAATAAAACCAAGGAGAAGGCGGAGAAGCAAATGCATGGTTTGGTTTGTGATTAGTGAGGATATAAATGAGGCTGAGGCTGTACCCATCAAAGCAGTAGAAACAATTCTCATTAATCGTCTGTAAAATGTAGCGTTCAAAATGTCTGTCAAAAAATGTCAGTGGTAGATCTGTAACGAACAAACGTAACAGTCATTCTCTTTTTTTAATGAAGCTGACAAGGGCAAAGCCCCGTGTGTTTGTTTTCCAAAATTGCACGTTAATCCGCATGATTCAAATTGCATTTTGCTTCACTTAATCCACCCTGAAAATATAAAAACAAGTGACAGGGAGTCAACACTTTTTAATCCCAGGGATGAGCCGTACCGTCCAGGTGAAGTTGATGTGACAGAGTTTGCCTTTCCCTTGTTAATTCCCCGGCTTCTTATCCAGCTAAACGATCGCTAAGCCCCCTTTCACTCCTCATTTCCTTAACATGGAGTGATTATTGTGTGGGTCTGGCAGGACACAGAGACGAGGGGGCCGTCTAATTCATGGGCAAAATTAGTGGAGATAAGGCCTGAGTCGGTACCTCCAGCCCACCACCGATCTCCTGGGGCAGACTCTTAAGGAGCTTAGCAAAAGCCTGTCGTATGAAGACATGACATGGAGCTGGCTAAATGGGCTACGTTGGAGTGTTTTCCATCAACCCAGTATTTATATACGGGTCACTGTCGTTCAAACTTTAATCCTATTTTCAATTTATTTCTGATTATTAATTCTGAGTTCCAGTGAAAAAACACAACGTTATGAGTAGGAAACATGAAAAAGAACGTGGCCCTCAGCGGACGGCATTCTAAAAACCATGGGTCTGTGCCACCAAATCAATAAGGAATGCTGGTTTATCCATAGTAAAAGAACAAGGAAGACCTCCTCCAGAGTCACTGGGTCACATTCACTGGGGAAACAATTAGAGGCTTCTTTGCGCTTCACACTTCTGCAGCTTTTTTTCCAACCTTCACGCATTTCCTTTAATTTTTCTCTTGGGTCCAGCAGCACGGCTGTTCCGCTGTTGAGAAATCACAGACACCAGCCGCTAAGTTTTTTCCATCCAGAACGACAAAAGAGGCCATGTCAGGTCTTCGTGATGCATGTGGGGCCATGTGAAGTGGAAAGTGAAATGATGAATCGGACACCAGTCTCACGGCTGTGTGTTAACCGCATAATGCTGACAGATTACAGATTTAAATATTTTAGATCTCACAGAGCACATGCTGCTCGTGATGAAGAGAGTGGAAATGACTGCAGTAATGCCAGAGATACATAGAGATTCTCCCTCTCCATCTCCCACGCACACGTTAGCACGCAGAAACTTTCCTCTGTCACTGGTTGGTCGTGATGTCCTCACGCATCGTTTATCCATGACATCACACATTTTGAACTTTCTACCGATATTTTGAATTCTGCTTAGCCACAAACATTTCACCACCATGGCTCAGTCTAGATTTTAGGATCATGGCTGTAGATTTTATTTTTTTTTTTGTCAAACCTCTATTTACCTTTTTCCATTTTCAACTCAGCTGCATAATAAGATACAGGCCATGCATCTGTAAACATGCAATGACAATAATGTAATATTGCAGTCACAACGTCTATAGCAGTAAGCCAAAAGCTGTAGGGAAATACAGATGAGCTGTCCCCATCCTTATCTGTTATACAAAAATGCCAAAAGCCATAATACCCTGTTTCAGAGGACTTCCATGTTTTGTTTTGTAACCAGAGTCTGCTCTCCTGGGCAGTTTGCTGCTGCATGCTCATCAATGTATGAACATGCAGATGTATGAATTGCATTTTTATTTCTAAGTTTAAGACCTGGTTCACACAGGAAGATAATCGTGTCGATTTTTAACCAGATTTTTTCTTCAACAACATTAAGGAGGCCAACAAAGAGGGCTCTGGTCTGCTCACAACATCAGGACCTTTGACCTTTGTGTATGTACGACTTTCACAGTTTTATATCGAACCATTACAGTGGAAACATTCTACTGTTTGCTTCAAAGTGCCCTGTGTTTAAAGTAGAACCAGCAACACAAAACAGCGTCATAATTTTCAGTGTGTATGTGCGTTTCTCTGCGTGTGTGTTTGTGTGTGTGTGTGTGTGTGTGTGTGTGTGAGACCCAGCGTGTTTGCTTTTCTTTTTCGATATTTATTTAAATAAAAAACCTGCACATAGCAACTCATTTTACTCAGTAAATAAGCCCAGTGCTTGTGCTGGAGCAGGGAAACAACTAAAACACAATGGATAAGGAATATTGAGCAAGGTTAGAGTACTGGTGTAAAAAATTAGGCATCATTGATTTTACTTCAATGGCTGGTGGGCCGGTGTCGGCTCAAAATGCCTGGGCTGATTTCCCGTCCAGTCCAGCCCTGATACCAGCTCTAGCTCTAAAGACAGATGAATTATATTTTAAAAGACTCACTTGAGATCCCGATGTTTAATTTTTTATCTTTCAATATTTTAAACCGAGATCTAATGCTTGTGTGTTGCCGAATATAACCTGAGCCTGAGGTCATTGAATTCTCCCAATTCTATTGAAATCTCTGAGGACATGTGCTTTATATCTAAAGCTGTGCCTGTGTCTGCCTTTCCTCCCACTTTCTGCATCAAGTTTACTGGAGACTTGGAATGGCCCGTGGGTACAGTGGGAGTGTGAGTGGATGTCTGAGTAATAGAACTTTTATGAGTGTTCAATGCTTCTCAAGCTGCTTGTTGTGTCTGGTGAGCTTTACAAGGTTACTGGAATGGCCACAGCTGAAAGGCTGGAGAGGCGGTTGGTTTTCCACCTAAAGGAACAACGCCATGGGAGTGAATGATTGGCACTGCCTTCCTTCAGTGGGAGTGCCTGAGAGCAAGGCACTGACCCCACAGCTGCTGGTTGTTACATCTCCTAGAAAGCATCAGGTAGAGCTTCCTCCCTTTGCTTATGTGTTTCAGTGTGAGACTATCCAAATGTATGTCTCCTTCATTTTGCAGAGCTTACTTTGGAAACGGGGATTTGGGAAGTTTTTACGATGCTACATGAGTGATGCTTTGACCGGAGCTGAGAGGAAACACCTCATAGCGTTAACAAACGGATTCACGAATAGAATCGGGCATACGTAGCTAAAGGTAGTCTGATCTAAGTCCAGCTTGTTGGACTGCTTAGTTAGAGCAGTACTTCTACAAAGCGTTGATGTCTCCTGGTCTTTCTGCACAGTCATCCTCCCAGTGTGTGTTTCCTTGTGTGTGTTGCTCCACACGACTGTGTTCAAAGGTGACAATCATGCAGGCTGGCGAAAAAATAAATCAAATCTCAAGTGACCTCTTCCTGTCGTAACCCTCTAGTATCCGTGTTAGGACCGATGGTATATGGAGCTTCCATGTGGAACCTGATCCTGACTCTTATCTATTTATATCTCCTGCCATCTTGGCAGAGCTTCCTGATAGCCTCTGAGAACAGTGAAATTCCTCCATCAAGCTCGGGGCCCATCTGTGCCCATATCCATCCCAAAAAAGCCACTTCCACAATTATAGCATTTTCTCCCAGTGATACCATCATCATGCCATCGCTCTTGTAAGAACATGCTCCAGGAAATTGACTTGATGCTAATCTGACAAAACTACCAAGAGAGGAAATTAGACTGGGGTGATTTTTTCATGCACTGATTGAGTTTCAACGGCAAACTTTATACTTTTGTGTTTTTTAATAATAGAATATGAATCTTGATTGATTTTTACAAATATTCTCCAACATCTGCTGAATGAGTAAGGAGCAACATTAGGGTAAAAGACCGAAAGATAGCATGTTTGACCCAATATGTTGTCTTTGATTTGCAGCAGCTCATTACAGTGACACAAATCAAGGCTCACCTGAAAATCTGGGTCATTACAAAAATAGCCTTTTGACTTATCTCCCAAGATGGCAGCTCTTGATGAATCGGTGACTCTGGGTCACAATGACAATGCTTTCAGTGGGAGAAGTCAGGCTGAAGGAAGGAGCTTGGTGTTTAAAATACATTTTAAAAAGAGAAAAGTCTTGCATGTTTAACGGTGTGGGAGAAAACACAAGACCAAAGAAATCCTGCAGGTGCCTTTCTGATCCTTTAAGTCGCACAGATTTGAGGTATTTTTGCTAAAACGCAACAAATTATGTGCTCCAAAGGCTGGTAATCACATATTATTTGTGGAAAGCTGTCACTATGTGGGACGTTGCATTTTTATGCACAAAAAGTCCTGATTGTAATTTTAAAGGGATATTTTTTTGCCATTTCGAAGTGTATTTTTGTGTAAAAGTTGTAAACTACTGTTGCTAAGTCCTGAACAGGCTGCATTTGGAGAATTGGACCTTCAGTCTGGCAGGACCTAGTAAGAACATTCTTTGTCATTGCCAGCCTTCTTGTTGTAGGAGGTAGGTCTCTGCATCTGACCCATCCGAGGCTGTTGCAAAGTTCATAAGCATGGAGCTACTAGTGGAAAGGACCACACTCAGAGCTGAGGTCAGTTGTAGTGACAGAACCAGGGTGAAAACAGAACCCCATGCTTTGCTCAACGGCTTCTCAGCTGTGACAGAGACTGAAACGTATAGCTGCTTTGGCTAATTTGCACAACAAGCTAGCCTTTAAACACAAACACAGTGATGTAACTCTCACCCCTCCCATCGGCTATCGTCCCTCGGCCACGTCCGCCTGAAACCGGAACCCGCATCGCCAGAGCACACAAGAAAGCGTCAAACACCAGTCACTGTTCTCCAGGCACAAACGTCTTTTGGTGTTTTTCATTTGGGGGACTCTGGTAGTTTGTCCTAAAGTCGAAGTCTGCTTCTCTGACATGATTGAGCGGAGAACCTCTCACACCAGTGGTGTTCTGTAGCTAGATACGAGCGTCTGGTCCCAGGGAAGTGCTGTTGTTTGGTGAGACAGACAACTGAATGGCCCAATCTTTGGTTTTGGACCGAGCCGTGTTTTTGGCTGAGGTTTTTAGGCAAATATGAGGGAACCACTTTATTGCTTTTTTATTTTTTTTTTATTTCTTTTGTTTGGCTATACTGTGTTAGAGAGCTTGGTGTTGCAGATTTGCCCTTGTAGCTTTAAAATTCTGCGTCGCAGCAAGGTTAGCGTGGCGAATTTAACTCTTTTAAACATTATTTTAATCTTTACTCTGCTGTCAGTTTCTCATGAAAATGGATATTTACAGAGTATTTATTGGCAATTTGTAATGTACATATTACTCTCTGTTGCAAACTGTGGGACTTCTGATGATGCATCCGGGACAAAAACATCACAGGAGTTTGTTTTTTATTTATGCTGAAACAATCGAGTAAAAACCTGGCAGTGACGTAAATGATTGTAAAATACGGTTCACATAAACCGCTGTACTCTTGGAGCTGGTTTAGGACTAGAACTGTTTTGGCCTGCTAAAAGTCTAACTTAAGTTCTTTGCTGGGTTAGGGTTAGGCTCCATTCACTCAACAACGTTCAACAGTTTATGCCATTGTTATAATCTTCACACCACTGTCTTCAGTAACATCATTATTGTGCAGAATTATCGAGATCACAGGTCACACCAATAAATAATGTGGAAATATGTATATTTTCCCCCAACTAGCTAGTCAGCTCATGGTTCCTGAAAACAGTATTTCTTCACACTGAAGCTGTTCATGAAGCAATCTGCAGTGGGTAAGATGTTTATCTTTAAAAACTTTTTAATAAAACACACTTCAAAGTTAAAACCTTTAAAACGACACTAGTGAGACATCTCTTGGTGCACTGCAAACGGAGAGCAGATTTGGAATACGAGTCGGGGTTTTTCGAGCGGTCCTGTTGCCCCGGGCCCCTCTGTGTGTTTCAACACTGTTTAAGTGCAGGTGTTGAATGACATAATAGTGGTGAGCAGTTGAGTCCTAAAGCCGAGGAGTGGAATGATACTGTTGGACAGAAATGGTTCACTGAGAGTGGCAGCAATGGAGAGGGGATCATCAAGGATAAGAGGAGAGACAGAAAGGAAGAGGTGAGATTGAAAAGAAACAAGAGAAAAATGGCCGGGGCAAGGAACGGTGAGCACAGATAAGCCGTTTGACAAGTGAGCTTTGGGCTAGAGAAAGCAAGTCAAACAAAAATCCGCCAGGTTTATTTTATTCATGCAGCGGACAAGTACGGCTGCGCTATCAATTTTTCAAAAACCATCACAGAAAAACAACAAGCAGAATACAAACTTAGTTAAATGTGTTACAGAGATTTTTAGTTTTTTTTTTAGCCTCCTTTTCAATGCGAAGATGTTCTATTGAAGCAGTTCTCGGTGCCATATTGAAAATTATTAAATGATTCAACATTTTCTGACAGCCCAGAATTTACTGGCATTCTCCTCTCGTATTCTCTTTAATCACATCCTCTTTGAATCCCAACCTGTTTCATAAAAAATAAAAAAAAAAGTCCCTGCATCTAAAATTCTTCAGAAGCTCCGAACTCCAAAGCAAACAGTGACAATCAGCATTTATTGTTCAAGCCTTTTGGTTTCCTGGCACCCGGTAATATGTTCAGTAATAGGATGCTGAATGGAGTTATTTGCTGCTGCTGTTGAAGAATAACAATTCACAGAGTTATTAAATTAACGTTCTTTCAGGCGCTTCTCACAGACGACTCTGCTAAAATCTGGAATGAATTATTTAGAAGAAAGTTAAGTTTGTGTGTGTTTCACAGTCCACGAGGCATCACACATCTCAGCAGCGCTGCCCAAGCGGCTCCACTTGAATCGGTGTTGGACTCAATAGCTGTGTGAAAGTCACAAGCCACTCCCACCCCAACACACACACACACACACACACACATGCGCGCTTAGCACGTTGCACCCAAATACTCCTCAGGGTTGATTCTAATGATACCCATGTGATTTATGCAGTAGATCAGAGACAATGAAAAACAACAAAAAAGGGAAAGTGCTCTAAAACTGACCTGCTAATCCATAGCTCTGCTTTTATGTTCCACCACATTTTTTTTAAACAAGAATGAAGAGGAAATCACTAAGAATGCTACAACTGTGACATACTTCCTTAGGCATAATCATCCTCACGCGTTTCTCCGGTTTGGATGCTTTCTGAGCTCGAATGACAAACAGCTGCATCACGTAAAGTTTTTTTTTAGCTAAATCCATTAGCAAAGCACCAGAGAAGAAAGCACAGAGCAAAAATATGCTCTGCTTTGAATATAATTGCTCAGCACAGCGTGAAAGGACCTGACACATTTCTTTGAATGAGAATTCAGTGTTTTTATTTTCCATCTTAAACTTTTACTTTTTTTCCCCAGAAAAAACAAATGCAGCCAAAGATAAACAAGGAAAAGCAAAGTGACCAGAAACAGAAGAGGACGCAGCAGTGAAAGGCTCACAGAGGACATTTATGTAATCTTAGGGCACCAGTGCTGGCTCTAACCAGACTCGGAGCTGCTGTTGCAGAGAGAGGCCTGAAGACAGTAGCAAATGTTCTAAGTCCCTGGTAGACACAGAAAGTTAAGACACGCAGCGCTGCAGTAAAACAAAGCCCAACACATTTATCTAAACATCCCACACAACCCCTGGCCCAGATTTACAGCCCTGGGCACTCGGGGTTCCCAAATCTTCTGGCAGCCAGATATTGATAAGAAAAGCAGCAATCCCACCCAGGAATTCTGGGCCAGAAAATTCACTTTCCCTAAACATAAGCCGCCTCTGAACAGTAGAAAACCGTATGTGCTATAATCACTTTGTAAATTGGAAAGATGATTTTTTTCCCCCTCATTGATTTTTGCTGCTTTTCCTTAGAACGCATGGCATCAGAAGTTTGTAAAGATTGTTTGACAAAGCCGAGCTTTTGATAATCGTCGGTGCCCTCTGGAGACGAAGCACAGCCTCTGTTTCCATTAAGGGTGAAATGCATGCTAGAAAACAAATAGCAAACAGGGCCTCTCTCATCATTAGATCCACAACACTTAATCCTGTGTGCAGGCAGGGCCTGCTCTTCTGTGGAAAATCTGTTCATTGTATCCATCACATATGGATTTCCCCTCCTGAGTGTGGCTGCATACCAAGTCGCTGATGCTGACCCCTGGAGATAGAGGGCAATCTTCGCCATCATGCAGATCTTTAGGTCAATCTGGGAGAGCAGAGAAAAAGTGACTTATGGACTTACGGATTAAGTGGTGAAAGAGGCCTAGAATTGAGATGGAAAAGAGCGTTAGTTGGAACAACAAATGTCTTTTTGTGCTAGGAAACACAAAAAAAGCTGTTTTGCAATGTCATGGACAGGAGCTCTGAATGAAAGCTGGATTTTCTGCCAGCTGGGGGAAGATTCAAATTAGATTTATGTGTCCTTTCTCTTGTCCTGTGACATCTAATAACACCTCCCACCCTCTCCCCCAACACACACACACACACACACACACACACACACACACACACACACACACACACACACACACACACACACACACACACACACACACACACACACACACACACACACACACACAGAAGCAAACCTACTCCCATCACTCTCTAATTAAGTGTTTTTCTTTACTGTAGGGGTAAATATTGGTACTGGGTGATGTGCAACATTAGTTGAAAGCATTCTGCTTTCAGCATCTATAAAAATTGGAGGAGGTCTTTGTAGTCACATGACATTCTGCAGCAGGCTAGGAGGCAGTTTTATTGTAGCTACTTGTGGAAGCTTGAAGGCTTTTTCAGCTTGAAAACAACAATGGCCTCGTTGTTCTGTCGCATCTGCATCCTCCCCTTGTAGAGGGAACATAAAACTCTTCCCTGTGTGTTCCCCTGCTAGCTGCGCCTGTATCTTATGCCGTTCTGATGCTGAATCATTTTCAAATGCCACAGATTAGGGCACGGTTTGGATGTCAGCAGTGCAATGAATAAAATGCATGCCCTCACGTCTCAGGATCTGATCTTAAATGGCTTTTCATTTGAGTCCTACCTCAAGATTTTTGAAGGGAACCCCTTTTTTCCCCTCAGGTTACTCATATAACCTAATACAGGAGGCATCTTTGTGGTTGTTCTGACAAATGACATTAAGAGGGAGGCTGAGAGGAGAATTTGATTAGAGATGCAGTTTAAAACATCTTTGCCGTTTGCTTCATCGATGCAAAGCAGACAGAATAGAAGAGAATCTGTATTAACTTGCAGTTTGTTGTGAGCTTTTTTTACAGGCAAGTGCAGACAGCTTGAGGCCAAATGTGCCCGCAGTGTTTGGACATGGCCTACTTCTGAGCGTGCAGTCATGAACGTGGTCCCCTACTCCGCTTAAAGTACACAAATGGGATTTTAATTCAAACGCAGGATTCTGAACGCAGAGCATCTGTTGTGTCTTCTGGTGTAAATTCTGAGTTGTGTTAAGTGCACACATATCATGCTTTAAATATTCAGAATTTCAGAAAGTGGCCTTTTTCACTGTGTGCAACCTTGAATACCCTCAGCTTACTTCACTGTTTGAAGCGTTTGGTAGCAAAGTAGTCCACTCCTGTCTGGAGGATGCTATGTGTTTGAGTAATGTCCTGCAGGAGACACTCTAAGTGCAACGTCTGGGGCTCAGGCGTCAGCAGTAATATCAGGGCAACCTCTCATGTCCTCGCCTCTGTGTGCAGCGGCAGGGCAGAGGGATATTACGGCATTGCCATATTTGTAGTTCAATGTCAAGGGATGTAGATGTGTCTCTATTATCACTATTGCTCAGTCAAAAGCTTGAAGAAGATTGAAGACCCTGCTTTTCCGGAAGGAATGCATATCACTCAAAATTCTCCATGCAAGAGTTTGAAATAATGATCATCTTATGCTGCAGAAGGATGGTCATAGCTAAAGATTTAAAATCAAGTGCAATCTCACACCGAGATTTCATGTAATCTGTTAGCATGCTGAAGATGTGTTGGGAATGACTCTCAGCTAGTGTGAAATTATATCTCTGTATCTGTAAAATGAATGGAGATGTAGCCATTTTTGTTTGACAAGATCATTCAGCTGTGGCAGCCATCTTGAAGTGATTCCAATAAGTATTTTATTAGAGTTTCATTAACATCTATTCAGTAGTTTGTGGGATATTTTGCCAACAAACAGACAAAACTGACTAAAAGTGAAAACATCTCACTGCTATCACAACAAATGGTTCCTGCATAGTTGGCTGCATCATTTCTATGTGTTTGCCAAAACTGATCAGCTGTTGTTAAAGCCATCTTGATTTAAGTTGACTCCAAAAGTGAACCAGGTGTCAATGTCTCTCCAGTGGTTCATGAGGAGCTTTGCTAACAAACCTATAAGTGTACTTTAAAATATAAAAATGATTTTTTAAATGATTAAAAATATCTTTAAAATAAAAAAAATTGTGATTAAGTGAAGGGAGAGAGAAGATGAATAAAATATAAGTAGAAAGAGCAGGAGAAAGAGAGGGTGAAGAAGGTCATACAAAAGCCAGCCTGAACAAGTGAGTTTTCAGCTGCTTTTTAAAGGAGACCACTGAGTCCACTGATCTCAGGCTCAGGGGGAGAGAGTTCCAGAGTCTGGGGGACACAGCAGCAAATGATCTGTCACCTTTGGTCTCTAGCCTGATGCTGCACAACCAGTAGGCTTTGATCACTGGACCTCAAGGACCTGCTGGGGGTGTAGGGACTAAGAAGATCACCAATGTAAGATGGTGCGTGTCCATGTAAGGCCCTATAGACCAGAACCAGGATCTTGAAATGAACCCTGAAGTTGACTGGCAACCAGTGAAGCTGGAGGAGAAGCGGGGTGATGTGGGTGTGTTTGGAGGACTTGGTCAGAAGCCGAGCACAGGCGTTCTGAACCACCTGTAGACGGTTCAGGGAGGTTCTGCTCAGACACGTGAAAAGAGAGTTACAGTAGTCACACCTGGTTTAGATGATAGTGGTCCAAGTGCAAAAAACACAAAATATTTTGAGACGTGTCATGATTACATGATGACAGGACACAGAGACAAGTGTGAAAAGCTCATGTCATCATGTCTTATCTATTATTGAGCAGCTGTAGTTAACTTCAACTATTAATGTCAACGTTGATGTTTGGTTGACGTCACTACTCGCAACAAGCAAAACAACAAGTGGACTGTGTTGTTGCTCAGCCCTAACCATACCACTCCAGAAATTTCTGGACCTACAACAGAAGGGGGCCAAAATGTCCTGTGACTGGCGCAGTCCAGGTAGGGTGACTGGACCGATTTTACAATTGAAGCAGAAAAATTAGAGATCCGATCCTTTCAACACCCTGCCATAATGGTCGATGGAAGGGAGCTAGAACTGATCCAACTGACCCAAGTTACACTGAGTGGTGCTGATGGACAAGGGGGCATATCTGTTGAGGATGATATCACAACAAAGTGATTTTTGTAAAACTCACTGAGTTATAACTATTTAGTTTTAGTTTTCTAAGATCTGTGACGGCCATCTTGAGTTGGGCTGACTAAAGATGTTTGTCCAGTTGTTAATTTCAAAGGGCACAGGCAAAACCTCCCTTCTTTTGCCTCTTTAGGAGCAGGCACTAATGCATCCTATCAGCTGTATTTTGCTCTCATTCTCACAGTTTGAGAATTTTATGGTGATTTCATGCAAACTTCACTGAATACATCTTAAGAGCATCGAGATGCAACATTTGTCTAAAACAATTGTGAGCTTTAGGCGGTTCTTGTGTTTGATCCCAAGACGGCCGTGCTGCTCAGAGCGAGGTACAACTGAGTACCAAATGGATAAGTGCATTTCCCAAAGACGCACGCGCATGTGTGTGTGTGTGTGTGTGTGTGTGTGTGTGTGTGTGTGTGTGTGTGTGTGTGTGTGTGTGTGTGTGTGTGTGTGTGTGTGTGTGGTGAGGGTAGACCAAGCGGCACAATAACAAAGGATGCATTACCTAATAGATTTGGCAGAAATACAGAGCTCAGGGTGGTCCGATAAAGCCGGGTTACAGTACTTTAATCAATCACTAAGAACAGAAGCCAATTTAGGAAGAAGGCTGACATTCAAGATAGGCTTTCAGACGGGATTAGAAATAGTGAATGGAGAGTAAACATATCTGCCCGGCTGAAAGGACTTTTGTCAGGGGACAGGCGTCCCTGGTCCATGTGTGATATTGAAGTATGTCTCTGCACCCCCCCCCCCCCCACACACACACACACACACCCCACCCCCCACCCCCACCCCACCAGCTTCACCCATCTGTGGATTGGAAAGGTAACATCCTGTTCCACTAGCTTATCTCCTCAGATTTGGGTTTTTTATTTTCCAGATGTGTTTTAGTGAAGAGACGACAGTTGTTTACTTCCCCTTTAAGAAAGGGCACTGTCATTTCAGATTTTTCACCCAGAGCTCATTCTCATCTGGCTTCTCGGGACTGACTAACCATGCCAACATGAAAAAGCAACCAACAGAACAAGACTTGTGTTTTTTATTCTAGAAATGAAAGAATAAGGACATTTTTTTAAGGAACCTACAGTCATGTTTAACTGATCATCATGTTTCTGATCTCTGAGGCTTTAGGACTTGAAGTCTGATGATACCATGACCCAATCCTTGACATTCTGATCCAGATTCTTAAAAGTTTATTGGTTTTCTGAAAAGAAGACCTGTAGGTGCAGCTTCAAGCCGGTGAAGGATCAATAGACAGAGCAGTCGGGGATCGTGATGTTGCCTGATAAGGCCGAGGTTCAGCTGTGGTGATTGATATCGCCTCAGTAATCCCTCCACATCTGCTGTAAATCCACCTGGCTCAGAATGAACCCGTAACGGGATGAGTTAAGATGTAAATACTGAAATCATATTTACTTTGCTCTTTTTTAAAAGATTTTTTGTAGATTTTTAATTTTCATTTCCCTCCGAGTTCAGGCTGTAAAACATCATTATCTGACCTTCGCTTTCCCCATCAAACCGCTCTTTAAGAATGTCAAAGATAATGTGTGAAAAAGAAAGTCCTTCTGAATAATAAAGAAGGTTTTTTTCTGAAGCAGCCTTTATGACTGACTGGCAGAGGCCACGCAGCTCAGCGTGCGTGCGTTTGGGTTTGTTTATGCTGCAGATGAAGGTCAGCCCCTCATTAGTGCAGCAGCATCTTTTTTGATGTTGTGATGTACATAGTAATCAAGTGTGGCTCGCACTGCTAGTTACTGTTGACCTTTAGTTAAAAGCACATCAAAGTCTGTTCTTCCAGAACTTAATTATGATCCAATAAAAAGTCCTGGCATCTTGTGCAGTGGACAGACCTCATTTAATCTGCCGTCATTAAAGCTACAGTAACCGTAAGCGTGTCTCGCGTTCCAGGCCACGTCTGTGAGTCGCTTATTTTCTGTATTCTAACACATCTATGTACAAAAATGGAATAATAGCTGCTGTGGCTTTTTGCTGTCTGAACTCAGACAAACTGAATTTCTGAGCCGGATTAAGGAATTCTGCTCGTCACACAGCGACACACACTCTGGCACCTCTCACTTCTCTGCAACTACCAGGCATTTGCATGTCAATAACATAATTTTACCGCTGCGCTTTTGGCATTTGTGAACATGCTGCATGGAAGCCAAGCAGTCAGGGTCTTTGAAAGGAAAAACCTCAGAACGATTTATTGTACACTGTTCGTTAGCACGTGATATATATATATTTTTTTATTATTCTCCAAATCAATCTTTGGCTAACTGATCATCAGTCACAGTTAAGGACTCTCAGGTGAACGATCTGGGACTGTTTAAACAGTGCGAGTAACATTTAAGAGCGTGTCTCTGGGGGAGAACGGTGGCCGTATTGCTGCATGCGATGTGGCTGAGTTGTGTTGCATAAAAGAAGCACTGTGGTACTTTTAGATCTCAGCCGTTTGATTAATTTATGCTCTTCTAGTGAGTCTGGAGTCTCAAACCCATAATTTACCTGAATGTGGAAAATCACTCAGATTGCACATTACTGCTGCTAACGCTAAGGCACCTAATGCATTATTAGCTCATTAATTTTACAGGCAGCATCTGGGTCATGCCTTTGCTACATGTGTGCTTTTCTGCGAGCCTTTTCACTCTAAATGATGAAGCTGATCTTTCAGTTTTTACAAAGAACTGCAGCCTACTTACCTTAAATTAATATCTTATTCTGCTTATTAGGCTGGGATGAAGACTCATCTTCATAGCTTGCAGTATTTGTTGTGCCTCAATATGCACATATTTCAGATTTCACAGTGGAGCCTCTAAGTGCTCTAAAAATCTAATATTTGTAGAGTTTCTTAGACAAGTAGATCTGAAATGGGAACATTAGCAGAAAACATTTTGGCGGATATGTATGTAGATGTGCGTTGCTCAGCTTCTGTTTTTCAAAGAGACAATCATCTTTCATTCTCGTGAGCTGTTTGACTCATTCGCTGCCAGCGTTTCTCACCATTTTTACAGTTTTTTTAAGAGTCACAGAATGTTGCGCGCTAGGATGATGTTGATGCCAAAACAAGCAAAACAAAGCGGAGACTCATCTCTTACATCAGGAAGAATCTGCGTGTTTCGAGCGTTATCCGTTCTTTCATAATCCGTTGTTGAATTGTGATCGGCAGAAGCTTTGCCGGTTCACGCCTCACTTTTTTTTTACAGCAGCGGCCCAAAATGATCTCCTAACACATGGATGTTCTGCTTCCTGATTACGTGACGTGTGACGTACGCAGATGAAGATCAGCTTTAGAGCTGAGATGTTTGTTCTCTCGGTGTGGGGGCTCGTCCGACGCCCACACAGTAAAAACATGCAAATGACGACTTTAGTCGTCATTGGCAGCTAATGAGTTAAGGGCTTGGTGTTAAAACAGTTCTCAGAGACCTTGTTTGTTTGTTTCCTCAGTTGCTAACGGTGGACGGCTGAAAAGATGTTTGCTTTGCTTAATTTCTACTGAGAAATGTCAACCAGACTGTATTTATCACACTGCAACATGCCCAAATAGTCTCCCTTTGACTTGTTCTTAGTGAAGTTTATTTATAATCACCCAATCATTCTGCTTACCTTTTCACAAAACAGATCTTTTGCTGTTTGTTTCGTGTGTTTGTGGTTTTTAAGCTAAACAACTGTGTAGCTAACTAAACCCGGCGAGAAGACCCAGTTTCCGCCAAAAGGCATGGGTTCTTTTTTATAGTGCTGGTAAACTTGGAAGCATGCTCATAAAAAAGCATCTTCTTGTTGTAAATAGCAACAAATCCTTTATTCAACCCTATAAAGTTTAGTTGTTAAGTATTTTAAACCATCCGGTCCACCTCTGTCCATCTTCAGTTCACCTCATACTGGATTAAATGCAATGCTTAATCTGAACTAGAAATGGCCCGTTTATTCCAAGTTAAGATAAGTGCAGATTTGTTCACAGAAATTCACATTTCCCTCTAAAATCGACCAGTCCTGACTGCTGTATGTGTAATGCTATGGCAGTGCTGTGCTGGCTCCTCACACTTGCCTGAATTTTATTAGGAAAAAGATCCCAGAAGGCTGAAAATCCTTACTCCTTTTCACTGTAAGCCAGAAATTGATGTTTGTGCTGTGATGTTATACGTGCTGTCCTCACAGTTGAGCAGATGAGAAAAGCAGCTTGAAATATCTCCTGAATTCTCCACGGTACGCTCGAGTGTATCCGTCTTGCTAAGTCCAATCAAATACGTTTCCCCCACTCCAGATGTGGGAGGATTTGAGCAACAGCAGGAAAATGAAACAGTAAAGTTGGTTTTGGATGGAAATGCCTAATTAGGATGACCCCTACATTTACAGTTTCATGAGATAGAATGTCTTCCCTTGACGGTGTTGATGGTCAATCATTCAAATGTTATTTGTACTTAAAGATAGTTATATTTTGACTCATTTGCTCCTGTGCAAACCCAAATTCTCCAAAATCCAGGAACACTGAACACACATTGCTCCTCATCTCCTCGTCTTTAACCAAACATCAGAACTTTTCCCTGACAATCTGACGAAAACAGCCCACTTCCTGGTTGGGCTACTGCCCACCTTGGGTTTCCCAGCAGCATCGTGCCATGCTGGTTTGAGGTCCCGTTCTCAGCCCAGTTCTCAGACACAGTTGTGCATGCTGCCTCTGAAAGAGCCTTCAGTTCTCAGGTTTACCAACAAAAGAGAAAAAAACACAGTTGTTTCAAATCACAAGTTGTTAAATCATGAGCGCGCAGCTCACAGTCGGATTTACATCACAAGTAGCTCACAAATATCTGATGAACGAAAGGGACCAGATGTGAAACGACTTCCCTCGGTTGGTGACGACGCCATGCAGCTGAAACGTTTGATTAAAAAAAGACTTAATGTCTGCAGAAATGTATTTAGATATTCTACTGCTGAATTTAGTTGATTTTAATATGTTTTTACAAACAACAGGACATCTAAATTGTTTTACCAAAATGTATGAGTTCAAATCATGGTATCTCCTTCTTCAGCAGAACAAACAACATTTTAAAACTGTCAAATGTTGGTATTTTATAGCCGATCAGATTATCTCCTCACCTTTTTGGTTGATACTTCCCTGGAGTTTGGCAGAGCCCTTAAAAATGTTTCCCCACATCTAAGGAAGAGCATCTGTCACATTTTCAGATGGCTGTACACCAAGTTGAAGCTCATTTCTAAGATCTTTCTTGCACATTGAAAATAATTTTAATTAACTCCTGTATAAAACTCCTTTTACTCATATTCTACCTCAGTCCTTTATTCCTTAAGGGAGCACGTGTGAAGACGGGGCTCGCAGCGGTCAGCTCGCTGCTCCAGCTATTAACGTTGTTGTCACTCACTTGATTCCTCATTACCTGCTAAAACGTGGCACTGAGCTGCTTCTGTATTGTGAACTACCAAAGGGAAACAGCAGCAGCTACACTGAGATGTCTTTTTGACGTTGATAAGGAGCATGTGTGAAAAGGGCCTTTAGAGGAGCAGTTTTTGCTGCCTGTCAACCTCGGAAGATTATTATAAGACCATTTCCAAACTATTCAGACTCCGTCGTTCTACAGTGTGAAGGATCGCTCACAACTGGGAAATTTCAAGGCAGGCACCAGTCTTCATAAGCAGAAAGTGCTTTATTGAAAAAATAAAACAAAAGATAAAACAAGTGCTGTATCTGGCACTCTAAAAAACCTCAGCAGAGTTAGAAGTACACTAATCAGCAATGGTTTGGAAGATTTGCAGTAACAAAGTTTTTTCTGGAAGAAACACATGTGGAAGTTTGATTTTCAAAGTTGCATCTGAACGATCTCCAGGACTTCTGCAGTGATGATGTGTTTGGCCCCATGTGACAAGAACGTAAAGGATGTTGCTGGCGAGGGGGTAATCTGGACTTGTTTTGAACCTGAGCACCTGTCAGTCACTGAGTCGGCCTTAAACTCCTCTGTAAACCAAAAGATTCTGAACCTCGGTCCAACGTCAAAGCGTGGCCAGAAGTGGGCCACACAGTTGGACAACAATCCCAAACACACTTTTAATCTACAAGAAAATGATAGAAAAGAGGTGATGTTTTGGCCCGGTCAAAGTCCAGGCCTCAGTCCAAATGAAACTCTGTGGGAGGATCTGAACAGAGCTGTGCATAAATAAATGTCTGCCATGAATGTAAGCAACAGTGTAAACGAGCGTGAGCCAAGACTCCCCCACAACTCAGCCATTAAAAGCAAATACATTTACACAGTTTATTGTATCAAGTTCTTGCCTGAGTTTATATTGGTGCAATGACCCAATAAGCAGGTTATTTTACGCAGTTCTTACGCATTTCAGCTTTTGTTCAGTAAAATAAATACTGGGGTGATGGAGCTTAATTCAGGGACGAGGTCCTTCCTCAAGTAAGTATTTCAGCGTCTTGTTCACGAGTGAGGGTAAGAGGAGATCGACGGACGGACTGGCGCTGCGTCTGCAGTGATGCAGGCGTTGTTCCGGTCTGTCATGGCGAAGAGAGAGCTGAGCTGGAAAAGGAAGCTCCCGAAGTACTGGTCAGTGTACGTTCCAACCCTCACCCGTGGTCACGAGCTTTAGGACGTGACTTAAAGAACAAAATGAGTTTCCTCCGCAGGGAGGCTGGGCTGTCCCTCAGAGATAGGGTGAGAGGCTGGGCCATCCCAGAAGGGCTTGGTGTAGATCAAGAGGAGCCGGATGATGTACCAGCAGGATATGCCTTTTTTCAAAGCCTGACTTAAGTCAGCATCTCCAAATCTGAGCCTGTTTGTCAACTAGAGAAATACAAGAAAGCCTTAATTCTTTATGCTGAATACAACAAACTTGTAGAGTCATTCTTCTGGGTTAAAAGTGAGTCTTTGTCTCAAAGCAGGTGTTTAAGGATCTTGGTGTCTTGTTTACATGGTTTCATGGTTAGATGCCTCCTGGTTGCCTTCCTCTGCTGATTTTCCAGGCCCCGGGTTAGACCCAGAAGTCACTGTGCCCAGGAATGCCATGGGATTTCTTCGATGGACTTTGGAAGCGTTGCTGGAGAGAGGAATTTGAATTTTTTTTTTTTACCTCTATGACTATAGACATGTGTAGAAAACAGATAGACGAATGGTTACAAATTCATTAAACATTGATCATACATCTCATTGTCAGTTCTGAAACCTTGTCAGAAAGCATCATCAGCTTTTGCTTTGTGTAGTTTTGGGAGCCATGTTGGCAGAATGACAGCAACACTCCATCAGGAAAATAGACTCCACAATGCAAACGGTGTCTGTGGGAGCTTTGATTATAAGCATGCAACGTGGAAAGCCTTAATGTGTTTACATACGGCGAGATTAGAGACAAACCCAATACTTGCCCCTGCGGTTTCTCCAAGAATCCCTGCGGCCCACTTGAGTGATTAGCTACTCAGAGGTTTTTCTTCAACGGGAGCTTCTAGTGGGCCTCTGCATGGATCAATAAGAGTTAGGATGATGAACAGTTTGGGAAATTTCTTTGATTATGTTTCTTTTTTTCACATAAGCACCAAAGTGCTATTCCATTTACTGAGTTTGTTAGCTTTGATTAATATCCCGTTAGCTCTACATGTAGTTTTTTACATTGCATTGCTTCCAGAACTGGGTCTGACACTCGTGCAATTCATGTTCAGAGGAGCCAAATACAGATGTAAGAATGGACCACTGCCTCCACTTGCAGCTGTGGGACTTCTACATCAAATGTGTCCCTATCATTTTAGCCTCAAAGAGAGAGCGGTTGTTTTAAGCACCGTCAGCAGTTAACCAAGAGGTCATTATTTATTTGCTGTGCAGCCACAGAATTCATCTCAACGTGCGCTCACCTGGAATCTGTCTTTATTCGGCCTGCCAAGCTCCTCTCTCTGTTTCCTTGGCCGTTTGGCCGGCAGCAATACTCATGGCAGACCCCCTCCAGCTGCCAAGAAATGGGGGTGGTGACACACAGCTTAGCAGGCGACCACAGCAGCAGCAGCATCAGTGCTGTCATTCCTCAACATCTACGTTAAGCTTCTTTAAAAATATGACATGATCATTAAAATGATTTGCAGCCAGATCATGATGCATCTTTGCCCTTGATTTGTGCCACAATCTTCCAAGTTCTAATGATTGAAGAAAAGCTAAAACAAACGGGAGGACGAGTAGTCCCTCCTCCTTCGCTGCTGCAATGGCACTCACTCTCAGCAGGAACCTTGTGTGGCTGCCGTGAGGTTTTGACATTTTGAGCCTGTTGTTTCTGAAACACGCCAATCACCTTGATTTAATATGGCATGCTGTTGTTCCTCAACCGTATATAAAGAGCGTGCCTGTGAGTGAAGACGTGCAGCCCATGCGCACATTCATTATTGATTTTCTTCTGTTGAAATACATGCTTTCATATTTGATTTCAACTTTAGCAGGAATGCAATTTAAAGATAGGTTTTCTGTTATTAACAGTGGGACACACACAGGCCAGGGAGCAGACCTGTCATTAGAACGGTTCTCAAACTGGAAGCTTTTGGTGGGAATTGGTGTTTCTTTGGAAGGAGACGCTCCAAAATAACCCAGTGAGAAAAGGACCTGACATGTGCCAGAGTCCAGTCGTTGTACCTATTTAGCCATAAAACCATTGGGCTAACATAAATTGTATTTAGCCAAACAGAAACTCCTTAATTCATTTTATAATCCACATTAACAAAAAAATGTTGGACACAAAACCCAAGAATTTAAATCATGTAAAGGTGTTAGAGAACATACAGTTGTCCCTTTGGTGGGTGCATTACTTACTGGTAGCGTTGAAGTTTGAGCCTTTCAGAGAGGAGGAGTGTTGTACTTCTGGTTTCACTTCAGTAAAAAATCCAAAGGTCCTAAAACAGAATGTATTATTATTATTATTGTTGTTGTTGTTGTTGTTATTATTTGATTTAGCTGATAATCAACTTGATACCTGAAACATCAGCTCACCATTTATATATGCTAACACAAGCAGCAGTACCACTGAGGTAACCTGTTGGGTTGGTCAGTTTCTCCAACACACACGTTTTGTTTCAAGGTCAATTCAAGGTCATCTAAGGACACAGACCTTTGGTGAAAACATTCTGCAGAGACGATCGAAAAATGCTTCTTTTAAAACTCAACAAACAAAAGGAACCTTCAAACACAGATGGTCTCCCGACCTTTAGCCACAACTTTTAGAATAATAGGCATGTACCTTTTAGTGACTGGGAACATAAACGTTCCATTTGGCTATTTTAAAAATACCCAGAGGTCCAAGATTCATCACTAGAGTGGACATCAGTCTGAACTGGGAGAAAACGTTTTTCTCCTGACTTTATTTTTTCTGTGACTTATTGAAAACAATTGCATTCAGCTGAGAGCCGAAAATGAGATTTTTGTAGAAGACTGCACATCTCTAAATAATACTTGAATTAATGTAATGTCATTTAGCTTCCTATAATTTGTACAGGACATCATAAAGATGAACTTTGACCTATGTACTGACAGGAACTGCAGCCTGAACAGCTATATATCGCCATAGAATAGAATAGAATAGAATAGAATAGAATAGAATAGATTATCTTTTGATGTTTCCCAGTGGGGAAATATAGGTGTACCAGCAGCGGATCAGTGTAATGCAGGCATGCGTTTCTGAACAAGGAAAAATAAAATATGAAAGCAGAAAAAATGAAGAAAATACTTTACAAGAAATATTTGTGCATTAAAACATCAACAGAGTTTTTTTTATTATAAATAAAACAAACTTGTGCCGATAACAGCAGGGATCGAAAGATTTATAAAGTTGCACATATTTTCTATTTTTAGTACTTCAGACCTTTTAGCTGGGTCTTCACAGCTGGTTTAGAAATCCTTCAGACCATACAAGCTAACTGTGAAGTTTTGTCTTTTCCTGTTTTATACTGAAACGAATTCACCTTGGAGAGCTGAATGAGTCTCCCACAGGATGTCTTGCAGTTTTCATCATGTTTCTTGTCTCCTTTTCATTCTGTAACAGTGCATTCTTCTGAGTAACAATGTAACTGCGCCTGATTGAATTGTGATCACTGATTACCCTTTCTCAGGCCAGGATGGCTTGCTCCATTTGAAGTCAGATGTTCCAGAGGGCTGATGCACCTTAGTGGAGGCCTTTGTTGCTGACTAGTTACTATAATAACACAATGTTGCGAGTCAGACTCTCCATCTACTCAGAACTCTTATTTGTTCCTTTTTTTTTAACAGAGTCCATTCAGGCGGTTTATAGGGACGTTGGGGCGTAGGAATACATTTGACTGAGTGCTCAGACTTTTATTGTGATGCAGAGATCTCTCTGCTGTAGGAGAATAGAGCGTCTTCAGAAGTAAGAGTGGAACGCCGTGGGCTTAGACCGAAATAAGGAGGAATAAACTGTATTTTCATCCACATATGGATTCGGTAAGGCAGACATATAAAGTGTGGTGCCAGTAGGGTCATTTTGAATAATGATGAATAGGAATTGGACTAGCAGAATTTAACATGTCCCATTAATCAGGCCCAGAAGAATTGGGTAGGAGGGTCTTTAACGGCGTTCACTTGTTGGAGTGCCATCTTACATTAAGGGCTAATAACCTGATTTAGAGTCAGCACAGCTACCATCTCTCCTCCCTCCCTCTTCTCCTCCTCCCACTGCTTCCATCACCCCAGTTGTATTTATTATGGGCTGCAAGGCCACGGCGATGAGACGATCAATATATCTGGGATGATGAGGGAGAGCTCACTCAGCCTCCCCCTCATGCTGTTCGTCCCTTGGCAGTGCTTCAGCAGGTAGGGCGATCAGAGCGGAGAGGACCTCTGAGATGCTGCTGGAGAAGAGAATGATGAAGTCCTCTGCGCTGTGTGTCCTCTAAACACACACACTCCATCACACTGTCCTATGTCCTTGTTGCGTCCTGATTAAAAATTTTGACCTGATGAATTTTATCTTGAGAACAATTAGTTTCATTAGATGTTTGCTGCTCTCTCTGTATGTGTGTGTGTGTGTGTGTGTGTGTGTGTGTGTGTGTGTGTGTGTGTGTGTGTGTGTGTGTGTGTGTGTGTGTTTGGCCCAAAACAGCAATGATCACTTCATTATAAACTGGGATTGAAAACCAGGTCCTTGCTTATAGATTTGTAGTTTATATGCTTGCAGACCTTGAAGATACATTTTCTATGTAGCTGCAAACGTCATACCAGATAGCAGATAGACTTAACTTATGAGCAAGTGTCAAGGTCCAAGAAAGTAGGCTAGGCGAGAAAAGTTAGAAATTCCAAACCGTGAACCACAAACTCTAAACCAAGATGCCGCAGGCATGCTTTTCCTTTATGTTTCACTTCATGTTTTGGGGCTTTTTAGACTTTTTATTCATCACAGATGATGTTTTAGCCACGTAAAATACTGAAGATTCCTGCATCGGCGTTTATGAAGAAGAGTTCTGTGGCAAAGTTAACAAGTCCCATCTGAACTGTTACAGCATCTTGAACAGTTTAGAGATTATAGCTGACTGGATTGAAAAGCTAACTGTTAGTTTAGGTTGGGTTGAGACCAACCTAAACTAACTGCCATGGATAGCTGCCATGTTTAAATAGCTCTAATCATGGAACAAGAAATCATTTTACCTGTTATTCTAGCACACCTGAAATTTATGCTAGGAATATCCAAGGATGTGTCAGACTGAAATGCCACAGCTAGCTACTAACCATTCCAGCTGACTGTGCTTCAAAGACCTGCCGAACTCTTTTTAGTTAGAGTAATAATGAATAGTTTTATAGAATACTCTTTACTCCAACTACTTTCTAGAGATGTTTCAGGATGGAGGCTTTCCAGGTTGGTCTTGGACCTGGTTGGACTTGCTATCAGTTCAGTCAGATCTAATTAGTCTTCACCAATTAAAGTTGTTCAAAGTGCTATCTGCAACAGTGTCACTAGAGAGGAAACAAGAAGTTGGCTGGTGATAGGAATCAGCTGATATTTGGAATGACAGGTTTCATTTTAGATCATTTTTCTTACAATTTTTCAAAATCAAAAACATTTTTGGCTTTTCAACCCATGAGCACACCTTTACCAAACATTTTTCCTGATGTCTGGAAATGTACCACTGCTAAGTACTAATACGCACCATCGATAAGCACCCTCCCGGAGTTAGAATTTTTTAAAGAGACACACATTTAAAGATGTGGTTCACTCATTTAATCACTATTTGCATTGGTCTCTAGAAGGAATGAATACCTTGCAAGTCGTTCTCAGGGGAAACGAAGCTCCGCTGCGCCTGCTTAAGGAATTTGAATTGAGCCACATCAACATTGAGCCACATCTCCCCTTTCATTGGATAACAGCATCGTGACTCTACCACTGATGTCATTTGCTTTGCAACATTGATGTTTTATCTCCACAAATAACACAAGCCTGGAGGACTTCTGCTGTGTGGTGGAGTTGCTAATGCTAACAGTTAGCATCTACTAGCTAAGATGTTCTCTGCTGTTTGCTGAACTCTAAACCAACATCAGCATTCTGATTATTATCTGAAATAATATATAAAAGTGTGGGGTTTTTTTAGGGAACCACACCTTTATTTAGAAAAGTTTTATTCTGTTAACCATAAATCAGCTGGTGTTTGTAGGCTTGGGCTAAAGATCAGATGGTCAGAAATCAACATTAGCCTTCAACATCTTAATTCAGAGGGCCTCTATCAAACACAAAACAGTGACGGGGTCTCTGTTTGGAAATGAAACCTACCTGACATTTGGCCTGATGATCAATGGATTTCTTCTGATTGGAGTGGGAGGATATCTGGTTTTCTGGAAATTTGGGAAGACGGGAGTGATTGGAGGGCGACCCGCACCCACGGAATGCACCGCCCGGGTGGAGACCTCACAGACTGGGAGGTTACTCGAGGTGAATCGTAAGCTGGACAATGTCTTAGCTGCGTTACCGGTGTTAGTGCGCAAAATGGATGTCATCTCGGAGAGAGTCACCGGACGGTGTGGAGATGTTTAATAACCTAATTTGGCTTCACTGAAGGACTGGAATGACCAGTTATAGACTGAAGGCAGAGAGGAAAATTATCTCTGCCTGACCCGAACACAGTCTTGTTATCCAAATCTGACGCCAAGGCAGCCTTGAGCTGCTAACAACAACCCCCACGAAGGAAGGAATGCAGACAGATGCTGTGAAAACCTGTCCTACCCCCCCCCCCCCCCCTTCTTCAGACTGTGTCATCTATTGAGGTAGCGCCACTCATGTTGCGAAGGACCGCAGTCACCAATTCTTGTCATGTGTCTTGCCCATGTATGTCTGATCTCTGAATTGTGTGTACTGAAACTCAATTTCATTTCTCTGTATGTCTTGCACATGTGGTAGAACTGACAATAAAACGACTTTGACTTTTGACTTGACTTTGACTGTAACATTCCACACCATGCCAACATCACATGAGGGCTAGAAGGCTGCCTTTTGCACAACAGGAAATTCAAAATGTACAACATGTACTTATTTTTAAATTCCAATTTAGATGCATGGGTTTTAGTTATGTCTTTTCCCAGAAGAATGCAATCAAACTAAAACCTCTTACTACCATAAACCAATGCAAATCTGATGTAAATCCATTTCCCAAGAAATCAGGATGTGATATAGAACATATTTCTAAAGTCAAATCTTGTTATTAAACCTAATGGCAACCCTGAATACTACTCAGAATAGTAAAAGAAGATTCCTTAAGCTGTGAAATTCTTGTTTACTCAGAATGTGTGTTTTTATTTTGAGGCATGTTTCAAACTGGACAGGCCAATGTTTATCACAGAATTGCATCACCTCCCCTTTTAACATCATCTGTAAATATTTTGGGAGTGTGGAGACCAGCATCTTCATTGTTTTTCAGATTCTTCAGTTGTGTTATTTTATTTTATCATCAATCCTTCATGAACATTTTGTCTCATTTATCTTTCCATTTGGATCTGAATGTTTTCGGTGAGTGACTGGTCTGGACAGCCAGCTGGAGAACTGAGTGTGTTTTAAACAGAGCCATGCTGTTTTCTGCTCGTGCAGTGCTTTCCCTTACAGAATCAGGACTGTGATGCTGCCTGGAGAGTTTACAAGATCACTGACACTGAATCATAGTTTTCTGACTTCAGTGCCACGTGTTTCTGAGGTTTTACTATCATTTGTCAGCATTATGAACTGCATATGATTAAAGCGTTCCGTTATTTGCATATTAGAAAGTCTTTTGCCTTAATTGCTGACTTCACTCTTTCTGTCAGAACTTTACCTCCTCCCAGGTTTTTTCTTCTCCAAACATGGGCTCTGTGGGAAGCTCCTTCTGAACACAAATTAAGGTTTTGCTCTTTTGCCAAAAATACACCTGGTGTTTAATTTTTAGAATTACTCTGCTTGCCCAGCCTTCAGCTGGTGGCAGGGGTTGAGAAGTTTTTCAATTTGGTTCTTTGGTTTTAAATCAGTGGTCTGGCTACTTTTAAATCCTTGGTCTGTTTTTATGGTTCCAGCTTGTTTGGTTGACCATTCTTTGTTGTACTATTCTTAGATTGTTAAATGATGTGACTATTTTATGCTTTGTGTTTTTTGATTACGTGCAGCACTTTGGTTGGCTGTAATGCCATGTTGAAAGAGCTTTATAAATAAAAGTGGTATGGTATTTGTAAAGTCAAAGTAATCTCTGTATTATTTAAATTACAGTTTCAAACTTTTAAAGTATACTTACTTATATAATAAGCTGTTTTAAGTTGATGTAAAAAGACAAAAATGATTCACCTGTTGACAACTCAGGGTTAACGTTAAGAATGGAGACACCTTTATGAAATGAGATGCTAAATTCCTACACTGTAAAACCCGATAAGTTAATATAACTCAAAATTTTTGGTGAAACTGATTACATAAATTTTTTTAAAGTAAATTTGAGTAAAAAGATGTTGAATAAACATTTTGACAACTGTTTTAGTGTTTTATCCACATTTTGGGTTAAGTATTCTCTACTTAAAATTTTTAAGATTCAAGAGCAAATCTTAATCTAGTGCAAAATGCAATTAGAAAACAATGAAGCTTGTAAAAAATACCACAAATTAAATTCCAGTTCAGAATTTATTGAATAATTTCAGAACAAAGTTTGTCTGACAGTGTGTCTCAACATTTGCAATACTTAAGCATTTGCAGATTGGGCTAAAATCCTCTTTTACCAGTAACAAATGAATAGTAGACAATTTCTTTCCATCTATTATCAAAACAAAAATTCCCTGGCAAGCCCTAAAACAAAAAACTACAAAAAGTTACTGGAATAGTCAAAGAAATATTCAGGTTAAACACAATGCACAATATTAAATAATTTCACACCATATTTAACAGAATGCAAAAAAAATTAACAAATGTATTTGGCATTTTTATGTAAAAAAATAAAAGCCTCAGATAAAATCATCCATTATCAAATTAGAAACAGCATAAAAGTAAACACTGAATCAAACACAGAAATATTGGGAACCTTTCAGAAATCTTAACACTGTTGCTCAACAAACAGCAACGTCTTACTGCTAAACCAAAATGCACTTTAATGCTGTCAGCTGTAGAGCAATATAACTACAAATGTACTCCTTCAAAAACACAACTACACCCCCCTTTCTTCCCCCTAAAAACATAAACTGAGATCATCCTCTACTTTTAGCAATAACCTCGGAGCTATGCCTAAAATATCCACCTATCACTACGTCCAACTGAAGCACAAGTGCTATTATGGAAAAAGTTACTATCTGCTTTTTTAATTTTTTTCTTTTTTTATATTTTCTTTAGGATTTTAGCCTTTTCTATTTTTATGTATGAACTACAGTTTGCAAATAACTTTCTCAGTTTTTTTTTACTGATTCAAAAAAACAATAAGCAGTCCCTGCTGTAACAGCGACTTTAGAGCTTTCCACAAACCCTGGGCATTACTCTGCAGCCAAAAGATCATTTTTAAGACTGAGCACTTTAGGCTTCAACTTCCCATCCTCCCGACCCATTAACACTTTCTGAGGAAAGTCAAATGTGTTTGCCAAACATTTTGGGTAGCTTAGATGCAGGGTGTAAGTCAGTGCAAATAATACCACAAACACCTCAGCCAGTGTGGGGAGCTCGATGACTGTGTTACCCTCAACCGCAACTGCAGTCTTCTCAGGGCAGAAGAAGGTCACATCGGTGGAATGGGCTCTGATCAGGAGGAGTCCAAGTGGCACAACCCCAACATCTGGTTCATCAGAGTGTGTCATCATCTACAGGCAGGGGTGGACTGGGACCAAAATTCGGCCCTGGCATTTTTACGAATCGCTGGCCCTCAGTCGGCCCTCCCCATTGGGAGAGTGGTGGGGGTGGGGGTGTTGCCGCCCATGGACTCGTCTCTAGGCCAAATGTGCGATCTAATATGGACTGGGACTGTTAAATTACAAGCAGGGCCAGGCCGCTGCGACCGGGAGCCCTGGCCTTCCAGATCAGCGGGACATTAGCTACATGCTAACGCAGTAAAACAACTCCTACGTCATCGCTCTACTGCGCATTTCTTGCTAAAAATGCCTGGAAAACCTCTGTTAGCTTCAGGTTTCCATGTAGCTAATGTTCTGCAGATCACCAACTGTGGAGTAGTGTTGGCCTAAGCTGGGCAAGAAGCCCACTTGGCTAAGCGGCCCACAGGGACAGTGTCAGAATGCCAGATAGGCCAGTCCACCCCTGTCAACAGGAAACAGTTAATACATGTTAGTGCACAGCTACTCCTCTTAGTTCCAACTGTAATCTGACCTGTTTTTTACAGGTCTGTAAAACCAGGTCACACTTCTGAATTCTTAGCTCTATTGAATTGTTTTAACTACAAAAAACCCAACAACAGTACTTGTCTCTCATACAGCAGTCACTCCGCTTTCTGATAACTAAAGAAATCCAATGGATGTTGTGATTTTGAATCAAGGTAAATTGTATAGTTATGATTAGGCAAGGAAAATAATATAAGAAAGAAGTATACACATAAAAAAATTGAATGGCATTCCCCACTGTTTTCCCCATAGTCTAAACGGAATTAACTGAAATAATTTATCTTACAGTGTCAAAGTGTCTGCATGTTTTGGGAAACCTGAACAGGGTTAATAAAATGATATTGCTCTCAACTTTGTTCAAAACTTATATCCCAAGTTTTGATGAAGGTAGAGGTGTCTTCATGCAAATAGGCAGGTAGAGTGTGTAGCATGGCAGCCCGTTGAACACGGACATCAACTTGCTCCTGCATCAAAGGAAGTCTTTATTAGTGGCTTAACTACTACTTAAAACAGAAAAAAATTAAATTAAAGCTCTAACTAAAACACTAACCTGAAGATCATAAGTTCTGAAGAGCTGAGACAGAACATCTGACACCTTCCCTGCGCGAGCTGCTTTCTTTCTGAATAAGCTCTGGAGGCGGGGGGCATGTTGGTCCAACACAGCAAAGAAGTGGTTCTTCAGGTTGGGGTTCGTAATCCTGTGGAACTCGGCACAGATCTGAACAAAGTTTTAATTAGTTTACAAACTGTTGGGGAAAACCCCATCAAAATTCTTACACAACCAAGGCAGACTTTGAATTAATTTAGTCAGGCCAGAAAACAACTTAAACATTGTGTTATTTACAGCCAGTGAAACATTCTTACATGGGACTCCATTTTGAGAGCGAGCCAGCGATCCAGGATGTCCACCACTGGTAGGTCATCACTGATGATCTCTTTGCGTCGCAGGGCAAAGGTGTTGTGAATCAGCTTTGTAATCAGAGCATGATCCTTTTCAGTTTTTCTGACCTCATCCACAATCTGTGGTCTAAGCTGCTCAAGGCTAACAACATCTTGCCCTCTTGGGAAATTGCGCAGAGAATTTACTTCTGCCCTTCTAGGTCTTTTAATGTCAGTGTGTGGTGGCTGCTTGTCTGGGCCATTTCTACTCCTCTTTCCAGAGTTCACGGCTACCTCCTGAAATCCAGCCCGACTTTGTTTAGCACGATAGTTCCCATCTTAAACTTCAGGCTGTTTTTCCACCCGTACCAACCTGTCTGGGATCCTGGCTCCATTAGACAAGGATACTTAGTGACCAGAGCTTTGGCTACCATTGATACTTCCCTATCACTGGGGTATGCTTTGAAACTATGCATTTTAGCTGCAAGAGCTTCAAGAATGGCATGCTTTTGTCCCCTAGACAACTTGAGAACCTTTCCTGTTCTCTCATAAGAAACATCCCCATCACTGAGAATGAGTTCTACCTCATAGGAAAAAGTAGGAATTGGGAAATCCTGGGGCCATCTTTCAAGCCTGCCTGGAGTCATGGCATGAGGTAGTATTGTTGAGTCATCCGACGATACTGAACTATCATCACTCTCTGGTCTAATAACTTTTGCAACAGCCTTCTGTGGAAGCTCCTCAATATCTACAAGTGAACAAAGCTGCCCGTCAAAGTCTGGGTCCTCATATGAAAGGCTGAAGTCACAGTCAAGATTGAACTTTTGCTTTATAATGTCCTTTAGCTTATCCACAGATTCTGGACGTAAGAATAAAGTCAGTTTTCTCACCATGTCTGCTGAGACATGAACATGGAGCAGAAGGGCTTGAACAGACATTCTCTATAGTTAGAAAGAAAATAAGAGTAGTTACTTTTTGTCCGTTTATTGTTTTTTACCCTGATCCATTTAGCTACATATGACTCAATCCAAATGAATCAAAATGAATATTTTCTGTGTCAACAACAGGGAGCCATCCACAGTGTATGCGGTCAGACTTACTGTATCATTTAGTTCTGACAGTTGATGTGCTGAAAAGGTGTCCATAGATGTCAGCTCACAGGACCTCAAATGCTCAATGTACCAGCAGTTGTAATTCCGGCAAAACAAAGAAATGGAATCATTTATCAGCAGGAGATGTTCAATCCTGCTGAAGGTTGGAAGTCCTCCAGTCTGGCCTGCAGAGACAAACATTCCATTAGCATACTCTGTTCCTCCTTATCGCTCACAATTCAAAATCCTCGTCTTTGTTTATCATTTCTTCCAGGGTGGTGGTCCCCCCTATCTAGCCACACTCCTGAAAAGACACTCCCCATCACGCGCTCTGCGCTCCTCTGACCAAGGCCTGCTCGCTGTCCCACGGTCTAGGTGTCGTACCCGTGGGGACCGGGCTTTCTCAGTCCTAGCACCGTCACTCTGGAACCAGTTGCCACCCTCAGTTAGGCTGTCCCCTTCTCTGACAGTCTTTAAGAATCACCTAAAAAAAACACCTCCTCCGCTTGGCGTTTCCAGAACATGTTTGATTTTGGCCCTCTTTTATTTTGAATCCATTCCACAGTTTTCATTGGTACACTCAATCCATCCACTCAATCCAAATGTGTTTCACACATTTGTCCTTTACCAGAATGTTTCATCTATCTTGTAATTTCCATTTTGTATTTTGTAATTTGTATTTTGTAATTTGAATTTCTTTTATTGTTGATTTATTCAATATATTTACATACAACTGTACCATGTTCAGCGCTTTGGGCTTCCTGACAGGGTTGCGGAAGGCGCTTTATAAATAAAGCTTTGATTGATTGATTGATTGATTGATTGATTGATTGATTGATTGATTGTTCCATTTAGGGACACCTTATGTGTGGTATATATGCTCTGGCTGTCTGTTTTGGTCTTTATAAAGTCTTGTGCTACTTGAGACAAAGTTGCAACTTGGACAGAAGTGGCACTTGAAGCTTGTGCTTGGGGTTTGAAAAACAAGGGTGCATTGAGGTGATATGCCATCATATGCTGATGCCTGGTTGCAAGAGTTTTCAAAACATTCTTGAAGTTCTTCGTATATTGTATCACTCCTTTGAAAAAAACGATGGTTCCCCTCAAATTGCATGGTCCATAAGTGAATCAAAGGACTGAAGCACCTTGTTCGCTCAGGGTAGTGCTCAATGTAATGATGGTTTGAGTTTAAAATTAGGAAACATACTGTACTGTAGTTTTAAGGCTCTGTCTATGTTCCTGTATGTTGGTTTGCATGTACTGAATAGATTCATCTGTAAAAGATGGAGACAATATAAGTTGTACTACTTCTTTCAGATCCATCACTGTATCCCAAACTTCATCTCGCTCTGGTACTTTGTTTCCCACCATTAGTGGCAATAATAACAACAAGGTGGAATTTTCATGCCCATTTCTCCAATGCTTTGTTTGGATGCAAAGTTTTTGGGGATCGGTTGGGGCCTGTCAAGTCTGTCTGAGTGCTGATATGGAAATGTTCGTATTTTTGTATTCAGGTATTCCAAAGAAAACTATTTTCGCCAAATAATTTCAGTAATGCACAGTGCCAGCTCCACAGGCACGATCCCTTCAAAAAGATCATGGAGTATATTGGGTGGGAAACCAGTAAATGGATTAAAGTACTGCAACACCTTCCTGATAGAACAATCGTCTTTCATACCTGCATGGTGTAATGATTAAATTTACATATTATTTAATGAACCATAAAATGTGAGATTCCATAGGAAACATGAAATCAATCTTATGGATCTTTGGATAATTTAAACCGGAAGATTGGAAATTTTTATTGCAGGGATTATGTAACCACTTCGTATTAACTCAGAGACAAAAGAAAGAGAGTCAAGTTTTAAAAGTTTAAAGATTTATTACTAAACAAATTTAAACTAGACTAACTTTAAACACTAACCGTATGATGTAACTAAGGTGAAGTAAGACTTAGGATGGTGTATGTGTGAAATGTTGTTCAGAACCAGCAAATCCAGAGAAACGATTAGTTCTGATGGGAGTGAAGATGATGTTTTGCTCTAAGCTTTGGTTTGGAGATTTATAACACACATTGAGATGCCATTCTGCCGGCCTACGTACCCTTTGCGGGAGTCCCCATTAGATCAGGAATGTCGGGGTCCAGACTGACTTTCTCTGGAACTGAAGGTAGGAAAAGCAGCGGTTGCCGACCAGACCAGTCTTGAGATACTTCCAGGTCACGACAGTTTATTGTCATCTAGCAAGACCCAAAAAGGGGGTCGTGATGGTTCAGCTTTTATTCTGAAAGGAACCATTGTAGCAGGTGGAACATGCAACAGATTTAATCCAGCTTGTTGTTAGGTTCTTTCGGCTGAAGAGGAAAGTTAAGGATTGGCCACTCTGACAACTTCTCTAGAACGCTTTGAACTGAAGTTAAGATGACATGGGCATAGTTTTATAATTTGGATGTTTTGATTTACGGTCGAATCAAAAAAAGACAGATTTACCAAGCACCAGCAAAACTACGCCTCGCGTCAGATCTGGAAGATTCTGATTGGATCAGAAAAAGGAAATGTGTCATGTGACTTAGCCTTACGTGGATGAGAATGTCTAGTGGAGCTAGTTTAAAGTTATATTACTTATTAAAAACTACTGATCATAACATTGTCATTTCAGAGATTGGTTCACATTTTATTATTGGACTAACACTTTGTTTGATTAGCTTATTAAAAATAGAGTTCTTCTGATTTATTAAAAAGAAAGAGTCCTTTGTCTTCATTCTTCTCCTGAGCTGGAAAGGAAGAAACAGTTTAGACAACTTGAGAACCTTTCCTGTTCTCTCATAAGAAACATCCCCATCACTGAGAATGAGTTCTACCTCATGAAACCTTGAGCCATATGTCATGCAGATTAGTTCTTGTCAGAAACTTCTGGTTTTGCTTTGAGCAGAGCAAAACAGAGCAGGGTCTTTTAGGTCAGAAATGGACAAGTCATCACGCTACATCACTGCTTTGGTGGTCATGTCGTCTCCATGTACAATGTTTTCCACAAGAAGATCATGGGACTCTATTGTTCTCATAATGAATTTGCCTTCAGAAACATCAGTGGTTTGCATCTGATTTGCAGTACAACAACAGAATCTGCAAAAATGTGCTCTGAATGACTGGACAAAGCCAGCAAGACCATGAGCAGCCAAATTCTCAGCTGTCACACAAAGCACAGAACCCTTGATGCACTCACCAAGGGTCTCAATAAAGAGGCCTTCCTGCTCCAGAATTTGTAAATCTTTCAACAAAGGGGAGAGTACACTTTCATACCCATGCCTCTGCAGGTCAGAAACTGCACAGCAAAGCTAGCTGTATAACGTGAAGGCTGGACCTGTACTGACTTGGTAGATTAGCAAGTAACCAATATACCGCAGTGAGTTTGTGGATCTTTCTAGCTGTGCCTAAAGGATTGGCTAGCTCTATGTCATCGACATACATAATCAAAGGCAATCTCAGCTCTCCTGTTACTGACAGAAACTGGTTCTTTCTGAAATATGTCCCATCCTCATAAGACATGTATACACATGGTAGTGATTGTTTAGCCTCTTTAATTTTATCAAGAATGTCTGTATTTCTGAACAAAGACTGGAGCATCTGCAATACTACTACTGTGGGACCACTAGAATCTAGTGTGTACTGGACAGGCATTACTAGAGGGTAATAGCTCCTCACATAGGTTTTCCTGCGTTTAGCAGTGGATAACTCTGAACCTGCTGTAGATGCATTAACAAAAACATTTGTGCTCATGACAGCATCTACCAACTCATTTCGTACGCCATCAGTCACAGGCTGACTATGCTGGTGCAGAATGTCGGCAATGCCGTCTCACAGAAGAGGTTTTGAACACGAGAATATATGTAACAAGTCATCAATGATAGTCTCTATAGCTGTTTCTGACACATAAAGAACACTGGACAATTTCAAGAAAAGGGAAGCCAGGTTGTTTCTCAACTGAGTTTGCAGTTCCCCACTGTCATGAGTGGACTCAGGAAGATTAAGAGGAAGGACTTCCAAGTTCACAGTCATAGTTTGAAGGACCAGCATCTTCACATTCAGCATCACTCTGTAAATGATGGCTGACAGTTTCTTGAAGGATAATTTCACACTTAAATTCTGAAATATCACCATCAGGATGACACCTACTTCTATGAGTATTGAAGGAAGAATACACATTAGTAAGGTAGGGACAATTTTTGAAAGGACAATTTACTGTCTCGTGCCATTTTAGATGAGTCCTTAAGTGACTAAGGAGATGTTTTATCATTGAATGGTGCATTTAATCCGCAAAGGGGACAAAGAAATGCTACACTTTGAGTTTCAAGTTGCACAACTTTCTTAGAATGTATCCGTGTTAGATGAATTTTTAAAGCATTCAGTGACTGAAATGTACAGAGACAAAAATCATATGGGCATGGCAAAGGACTGACTGAGGAAACATTGCTATGATGTAACTAATAATGTTCAAACACCTTTATCTGTTTTTCAAAGATAAGGTTGCAAAGTTTGCACTAAAAAGCCATCACAATTGTTTTTGCATTTAATTGTGTTCTGTATTAAAGTAGCTGTTGAAGTGCTATAAAAATGTTTCTTCCCTATCAACACACCAAAACGGAACTGTTGTTCATCAGCCAGGAGTTTCAGCTTCAGCCTAAAAAAGAGAGAGAAAAAAGTTGTAATAATTTAATGACACTTGACATGGCTTGGCTCTATAGTGATCAAACACTGTATAGAAAAAACAGCTGATCTAGCTATTATTTCTCGAACATTTGCTAATGGCATCACATTATTACCCATAATCATTAATTTATTTAACACATAAGAATGCATAACAGAGCACATCATAGTAAAAAAGCAAATTTTTCTGGAGCAGAAAGGAAACAGATCCATATGGGCCTGTGTGAGGTCTCAATTTTTTTTTCTCATGAATTGTATTCTGCTTAAGACTTACTGAAATGAACGTTTTAATTTTGATTTAATTATCTGCAGCCATTCTCTATTCTCTTTAGCCATTTTAAATATGAAGTACTTAAACACATTTTAAAGATAAACACTTCAGGTCTGACGCACACGATATTAATTCAAATGTTAAGATATTTTTAAAATGGCATTTTAACATTTTTGCCGGACATTTCCAACTTATGTCAGTCAATTCCAGCACGTTTTCACCTGTCCGCTCACTGCAATAATCACGCATACCTTTGTGGCCCGTCCAGCTCCACTGGAGCAACACAAACGTGCTGTCCCGTTTCCCATAGATTTGCATGTCTTCTAGTTAGTTTTTGAGCGAATTTCCCTTTATCATGTGCATCTATTGGCGCTTACACATTAGCGTCGGCACGGTTGGCGTTTGGTTGGGCTGGATGGCGTGAGTTTGGGCTGGTGTAGTGTTCACATAAATCCGAGGGACTTCTCAAGAATGCGAAAATCCCCGAGCCCGTGGTTATGGAACTCAAAAGTATTCAAAATTCAATAAATAAATAAGACATTATGAAATAAATATCTACATGAAGAAATACTAGACAACCATGTAATCTGACAATGAAATGATGACAAAACAGAATGTTATGTAAAATCTAAGATCAATATTATGAAATATTTTTCATTCTTCTTTAAAATGTCTTTATTAATATAATGTTTCTTTCAAAAGTAATTATTTCATAATAATGCAAATTAACATTGAGCCATTTTTATTTATTTCATTCAGTTTTTATTACTTAACGTCTTTTTAACGAAGACAGCTTTTATTTCATAATAGTGTTTTTTCCCATGGCAGATTTATTTCATAATGAGACTTTACAGCAGAATGTCTCAGTCCGTCAGTCAAGCCAGTAGGTGTGGCCTGCAACACCATTGGTTAATCCTTCAACATCGTTTGGTTTTCCTGGATTTCTGCTCACCGTATATGACCGGACAGTTTAAGGTATTTCTCTGTAACACCTTCCTAGGTCAATGGTCATGAAAGATGGTGGCATTGCCTGAACTTAGTTTAGCTCTGTTTTCTTTGGCGAATCAAATAGAGTTGAATAGTTTGTCAGTAGACAATATTTTGAGTTGTTTGGATGACATTTTTGCAACATTTGGTTCGATAATTTGTGAGTGATTGCTTTTGTCTGACTGAATTAGCAGTCACTGACACACTGGCTCCACCCCGTTAGTGTTGACTGACGGACTGAGACATTCTGCTGTAAAGTCTCATTATGAAATAAATCAGCCATGGGGAAAAACACTATTATGAAGTAAAAGCCGTCTTTGTTAAAAAGATGTTATGTAATAAAAACTGAATGAATGAAATAAAAATGGCTCAATATTAATTTGGGTTATTTTGAAAAAATGCCTTGAAAAAACATTATATTAATAGACATTTTAAAAGAATGAAAAAAATGTCATAATATTGAGCTTAGATTTTACATAACATTCTGTTATTTCACCATTTCATTGTCAGATTACATGGTTGTCTAGTATTTCTTCATATAGATATTTATTTCATAATGTCTTATTTATTTAATTAATTTTGAATGCTTTTGTGTTCCATATGTGGGCGGCGCTCAATATGCGCGGGAAACTCCACTCCATAAGGTAAACAAAAGGCGGACATGAGCTCTGTTGCTTTTGGAGACTCAGAACCACATTATTGTATTAATTTGCTGTGTGTGTCCTCGTAATCTTGTGCCACATACACACATGCACACACACAAATTTCTCCCTTGAGCAGCTGTCTGCTTGCCAGGGCAAGAGCTGCGATGCCGAGAACAGGTGCGCGCGTGCGCGCACACACACAAACACATGCACACACTGATTTCTCCCCTGAGTCTGTTTGCCAAGGCAAGAGCTCTGATGCAGAGAATAGGAGTACACACACACACACGCGCGCGCACACACACACACACACACACACACACACACACACACACAAAGCTATTCATTTCTCCCATTCTCCGGATCGGTAGCTCTGTGCTACAGACAGAAGTTTACTCAACAGCATCCAGCATGAAAATGAATCGCACATGCAGGACACATCCACTGGCTCATTCTTGTCGCCGATCGGAGGCGTCATTTCAGCCGGCCAATCAATCCAGTGTCGCCTCGGTCCCAGTCTGACCGCTGGGGAGAAGGTCTGAGAAAAAGAATTGTCTCGGCATCAAAAACGCAAATCTGACCTTTGTGTGAAACCTAATTCTGGTGCCGACGCTAATGTGTAAGCCCATATTGTTGCTCCAATTCTAGGCGCTGCCACCACAGCACTGCTCTCGTACTTCTCAGTTTAGTTCAGAAGCAGAGGAATTTTTTATGATATTAAAATACAGGAAAGCGGGGTCAAATACAGGAGATTCCCGGCCAAAATGGGACACACATGGTGCAGAGATTATTACCAAGGTGTAATGTAGTCACTCGTTTATCTGAATTAATGAGATAAACTACGGAGGAATTTTAACTGAAGTTAGAAGAGCTGTAACATGTCCCTTTTCCATCCATCTGCTGTTCATACCGCTAAACAATGTAGACAGAATTCAGGACTCAGTTGGTCGAGTTTGAACAGACAGCAGAGGAATTCACGCCTTTACAGGCAGGCAGATTTTACTCCGCCTCTCCCCCAATTTCTCAGTAATTCAGAAAGGCGGTGCTTTGTTCCATATACGTTTCAGTATTGAATAACTTTTCATATTTTATTCTACAACAATTGCTTATTTATGACCAGGGTCCGAAATTAACACTCGCCACCGCAGCTCTACCTGCCACCTGGCGAGTAAATGTTTGCACCAAATTAGTTATGTTTATCAGTCATCTTCCACGGATGTCTGATACTCCTCCCGCCTGCATGCACCGTACACAATCGTACGCGAAACGTGAGCGCCACATCCAACGTCATTTCCGCCTATCCCATTCAATCAGTTTATCAAGTTAGCAGTTAGCTTCGTGTTAAAAGTAGCGGTGAAATGTGGCGGTTTTTAACTGGAGTCAGCCAGCCTTCCAAAAGAAAACTCGTCGAACTGGAAGAATAACCACCAGGACCAGTGGCAACCAGAAGATTTTGTGAAAAGTGGCGAACTGGAGATGGCGGAGTCGTGAGACAATGGCTACATTATGATGGCCACGTAGCGTTGCTGCCTTTCACAGACAACTGTCCCTCGGCATTCTTCAAATATCCAATAAATGCCCATACTTCCGACTTTGTCTTCTTTGAGGGATAATAAATGTCCCGAGTGCTGCCGTCTCCTCCTTTGGCCATTATTTCAGCTTTAGCTTAAAGAAAGTTTTGGTCGTAAACAACAAAGTGCGCATGTGCCGCCGGTATACGGTGGTTGGTAAGGGTCATCGCGCCTACACCGCAGCCACGGTAATCCATTGAGATAATATATATATATTTTTAAACAAGACAGTTATTATTGTTGTCAACTTTTTAACCGGGGTTTACTGCTACATCGGTTACCATGACAACCCTAGCCCTGACACACTTTCAGATATTCTCATGGTGCAGCTGTGTTCTCCAGAGATCAAGGACTATGACCCAAATGAGACTGTAATGCTTTGGCACAAAGACAGTGTCAGAAGCAGGAGGCCAGACTTCATGGACAGAGAAAACAAGGAGTCTGACTAGATTTCAATGAAAGAGTTCATAAAAACATCTCTAAAAATAAATAAATAAATAGTCAAAATGACAAAAGAGTTGTTTTCCTTATTAATTGATGTTTTAATTATTTTGCCACTTTGTTTGGAATCAACATAATATAGAATAACATGCTTTAGGTAGATCTAAATCATTTAGAATTTTGGCCGGTAAAAAATATGCTTGGCCGGTAGATTTTCATCATCTACCAGCAAACTTGGCCGGTGAGTAAAAAATTTAATTTCGGACCCTGTTTATGACGACAAGGCAGAAATATGCTTTTCATAAAAAATAAAACTGACCAAAGAGCTCCTTAAATGCAGCAATGGCGACAAACGCAGCAGAGCGTTGTTGGCTGAATCCACTCCGAAGTCCAAACAAGCCACAGCACGTCTTTGTCTATCCAACAATGAACAAAAAATGGTACAGAAAAAATTCTTTCACCCAAGAATAATTGTATTTCTCTTCATAAATTACCGTTGAAAAAGTTTTTCGGAGTACTGAGCGGGCATCCAAACTTGAAGCAAGCAATCCAAGATGACTGTTTCAACCAGCTCTCGTGAAGAAACAGGTGGTGTATGTACGTGTGCACGTACGTGCGTAGTGACGTCACTGTTTACGCAAATTATTTGAGTGAAATGTCCTAAAGTCATCAATGTTTTCGACTACTGATTAATTAAAATTAAAAAAAAAAATCATTGAAACTACTCAGAAAAATAAGGTTGTATGAACCTATAGAGTTTTTATGTAGTGGCTACTTAATTCTTTTATCAAACTATTGCAATTCCATCTTACAGTGTACTAGTGCAGTTGTTGGTATAAAAATCCTGAAATATACTTTCTACCTCTCCATATCTTTATTTTCATATCTGACTTATAAAAATATTAGTTGGACAAAGATAAATTACATTAATGCTTTATAGAACTGGAATTTCAAAGAGGTGTTAAATAAATGTTAAAATGGCTTGCCCTAATACATTGGTATAGAAAAATACAGGGTGATCGTAGAGCATTACTAAATGAATCCTTGTTTAAAGGATTTTTCTAATATTACTGTTAAGGACGCATTCCTGAACTTTGCAGATTTATGCTCTCGTCGCCCTCTCAAGGCTTGCTGCGTAACGTCACTGTCGTAACATCAAATCTGTCTATCACGCATAAGAGGCATGTTTACTGGCTGTTTTCCAACTTGTGTGCCCAAACACATTAAATGGCATTTCAGCATTGAAAAAAGTTTTATCAGGACTGAATAACAACTTTATGCCCGACCCAACACAAAAACCCAGGTGAAATAATTTATTACTTACCTATTCATTAGCAGCACTGTTTAGTCAGAACGCGTAGTACATGCTGTTCTTTCAAGTAGAGCTCTCCAGCAGCCCAATAATAACTCTGGTCTTTGCACGTGCTCTATCGGGTTGTCTTGTGTTAAGAAAGAGAGAAAGTGAATAAGAAAGTGTGAATAGTTGATCCTGAGGAAGGTGGAATAGGTGGGGAGAGCAGAATAAAGAGGAAGTGGTGAAGAAGGTCACACAAAAGGCAGCTTGAACAAGTGAGTCTTCAGCTGCTTTTTAAAGGAGTTCACTGAGTCCACTGATCTCAGGCTCAGGGGGAGAGAGTTCCAGAGTCTGGGGGCCACAGCAGCAAATGATCTGTCACCTTTGGTCTTTAGCCTGGTGAGTTGCACAACCAGTAGGCTTTGATCACTGGACCTCAGGGACCTGCTGGGGGTGTAGGGACTAAGAAGATCACCCATGTAAGATGGTGCTTGCCCATGTAAGGCCCTATAGACCAGAACCAGGATCTTGAAATGAACCCTGAAGTTGACTGGCAGCCAGTGAAGCTGGAGGAGAAGCAAGGTGATGTGGGTGTGTTTGGAGGACTTGGTCTGAAGCCGAGCACAGGCATTCTGAACCACCTGTAGACGGTTCAGGGAGGTTCTGCTCAGACACGTGAAAAGATAGGTACAGTAGTCTAAGTGTGAGGAGATGAAGGTGTGGATAACTGTCTCAAGTTCAGAGTGAGACAGAATGGGACCCAGCTTAGCAATATTCCTGAGATGGAAGAAGGAAGAGCGAACAAGAGAACTGACATGAGAATCCAGGGTGAGAGCTGGGTCAAAGGTCATGCCAAGATTCCTGTCGGAAGGTTTGGTGTGAGAAGCAAGCTGACCAAGGGAGTCTCTGACTTTGGGAACCAGCTTGTCTGGGGCACAAGTGAGGATCTCAGTCTTATCTTCATTCAGCTGAAGAAAGCTCCCAGCCATCCAGGTTTTAATAGAGTCTAAGCAGGTGTGTAACAGCTGCAGCTTAGACATCTCATGGGGCTTAAAGGAGATGTACAGTTGGATGCAGGGCTGGATTGGGACAAAAATTCAGCCTGGGCATTTTGAATGGAGACCGGCCCATCACCAGTTTTTTTTTGGAAAAGACATTAAGCCTTACGCTGTTTCTGACACACGCCAACGTACACTTTCTTATTGGTAGTATTTATGTATCAATCTAATAAACGTAAACCTACACCATCCTTCCTATCCTGGTATTCTAAAAAGTAGGGTTGGGGGTAACTGATTATTTTTAAAATGATTATTCTGACGATTATTTTATCGAATAGTCGACTATTCTAATGACTATTTAGATGATTAATCTAGCGATTACTTTTCTATTGCACAATTAATAAAAACCAAAAAATTCTCAAATAAATTCCTCCAAAAAATTGATAAGTTGTTACTGTAAGAGAATAAACACTACAGGCCTTCCATTTTGTATAACACTGCTTTTATTGTGTTGCGGTTGGTTATGTTCTGGTGATGTGTAGAACTTGGGAGTGCAGGCTGCTGCCTGAGAGGTGGTTGGAGACGGAGTGTCTCCATGCTGCTTTGTTTTGTTCACTTATGTGCATGCGGCAAGTGGTGTTACGACTCCTCCTGGGGATTCACGTCTTTCTCCTATTTTAACTGTAAATCCTTCTAGCTGTTATATTTATAACAAGAAACAGATATTCGGACAGAATATTTTCACGTTTATTCGAATATGATTGTGGAACACACCCAGCATCATAATAAATGAAGTAATAATTATGCCAATTTAAGCCTTTATGGGTGACCAGGACTCTGCGTTTATGAATGTGGAAGACACCCAGCATCCTGTGATGGCACTAATAACATCAAGAGATAATAAATAAGGTAATATTTAGGTCAATTTAACCCTTTACACGTGACCAGGACACTGTAATCAATTTTTGGCAAGGGAAATGATCATTTGTTGCCATTTTTGAGGTGTTTATGAATGTGAAAGACACCCGGCATCCTGTGATGGCACTAATAACATCAAGAGATAATAAATAAAGTAATATTTAGGTAAATGTAACCCTTTACAGGTGACCAGGACACTGTAATCAATTTTTGGCAAGGGAAATTATCTTTTCTTTTTTTTTTTTTTTTGCCATTTTTGGGGTGTTTTTGATGACACAGTTGGCAGTATGAGTACAGTAACATCAACAGATAATACATAAAACCCTTATTTGGTCAATTTTAGCCTCCATGAAAATCTTAGCGATTCATTCACTTTTTGGCAAGTAAAATGCCATTTTATTTGTCTACAATTAAATCATCAATAAAGAATTTAAAGATATTTTGAGGCATTTCTTATAGGTAAACGGGAGGGTGTAGTCTATTTGGCAAGTGACAATCTTAATTTTATGTGCTGAAGAGCTTTTATCTTGTTACTTTTAAATAGAGCAACGTAATGTATAGATAGTAACCTACACAGTGTCATTAAAGCCAAAGCTTGATCATTTTAAATACTTTTTTTCAAGTAAAAATGTGCCCCAAACTAGTTAACTGTGGCTCCATGTCAAGTGGACTAAAGAAAGGAAGGGGAAAAAATTAAATCGCTGGAGAATTGTTTATTTACATTTATACAACGTTTACATTCAATACAGGGTGCCATTTTACATTGTTTATTTTTTTTTTGTATCAAGGCTGTAACATAAAGAAAGCCAGTTCTTACCACAAAGTTTGTGGCACAAACCATCTTTCAATCGCAAATATTGCAAAAAGGATTAATATATCCTCATTGTGAACGTTTAAGACAAATAGCAACACTTAAAACAACTTCCGAACTGGAAAAACTAATGTGGCAAGGTGCAGAAACGAGTACCCGGGCGGGATTCGATCCCCAGACCCCCGGGTTAGAGTCATACGCTCTAACCAGTCAGCCAAAGGAACATCTCTTTGGCTAAGTAGCCAGGGCGCATGATCAATCGGGACATTGTGGATGCTCACACTGCCACATCTTCCTCCCTCTTTCCACAAGCACGTCCTCGTGCTCCCGCGCAGGGTGCCACAAACACTGCCACACTAATATCCGCGATAAACATCTGTTTAAGTACCGGAAGAGGTTATCTTTGCTTTCTGAATGTCCATATTGCTAGATATGCTGAGTTTTAGGGCGAAATCCTGGGGAATTTTGTCTAGAAATGCAATTACCTAACCGTGCGCGATCCCGCGGTGGCTAATCATTTTTTGACAGCGAGTCAATTTATGGCACAACACCGGCTCGGGTTTCTCCTCCTCCTCCCTCTTTTCTTCTCCAACCTGTCGCTGGGCTGAGGCTCCATCACTTCCTAAATTGATTTTACTTGAACCTTCACTACCAAACAACTGTGAGATTTTAACACATGTGCCAGCATCAGCCTGAAGGGCCAGTTTCTTTTTTAGTCGAATTTTCTCCGCTCCTGCTTTCCGTTTTTTGTTCTCCATTTTGTTAAGCTCGTCTGTCTGTTTACTGAGATTCACAAACAACTGGCGGGTGCATCAGACCTCTGGCTATTGGTCCAGCCCAGAGTGTATTATTACCAATTGGCCAATCCACCAACTTTTACGAGGCATCGCGTGGGGCGGCGCGGACAAGTTGTCCGCAACAACTAGAGGCCAGGAAAAAAAAAAAAAAAACAGACACCGGCCCATAAAAGATGAAAGGGTCGGCCCAGCGGGCAGTTGCCCGCTAAGCCCTATGGTCAGTCCAGCACTGGTTGGATGCCATCTGCATAAAGATGGTAGGAGATTCCTTTGAAGGAGCTCAGGATGTGCTGAAGAGGAAGCAGATAGAGGAGGAAGAGCAGAGGCCCCAGCACAGAACCTTGTGGGACACCATGGGTAATGGAGGTGGTGGAGGACCTAAACTTGGAGACGGCCACAGAAAATGAGCACTCAGGAAGATAAGAGGAGAACCACTCCAGAGCAGTTCCTGATAGGCCTACCCCGTCTCTCAGCCTCTCCAGTAGCAGGTGATGGTCAACAGTGTCAAAGGCTGCAGTCAGGTCCAGCAGAACCAGAACAGAACAGTCCCCTGCATCACTGTGAGTCAGAAGGTCATTAGAGACCCTAAGAAGAGCTGTTCCAGTAGAATGAGCTCTACAAAAACCTGACTGGAAGCTACCATAGATGTCATGTTCATCAAGATCAGCTGTGAGTTGTTTAACCACAACCTTTTCCAAGATTTTGGAGATGAACAGAGGTTTAGAGATGGGTCTGAAGCTGCTATGGAGAGAGGCATCAAGACTCGGTTTTTTAAGAAGCGGGTGGATAACAGCATTCCTAAAGTAAGCAGGGACCTGACCAGAAACCAGAGAAGCATTAATAATGGAGAGCACGCTGGGACCGATGGTCTGAAAAGCACTTTTAAACAAAGATGAGGGTAAGATGTTGAGAGGGCATACAGAGGTCGTCATAGAGTTAACTAGTTTGGTTAACTCATGCAAAGAAACAGGAGCAAAGCTATCTAGGTTGATATGCCTGGTTGGAGTCGGGAGAGGCAACGAAATGCTCATGCATTTCTTAACTCAGAAGTATCCCTGAAGGACTTAGTTGTTCGTCCTTTAATCAAAACTTATTTTGAGCCTGAGAGGGTTAAAATCAGCCAAGGATGGAGACAAATTAATGAGGTAACTTGTTCCAGATGGACAGTGCTAAAACAGAAATTGCCCTATTCCCACATATCCTAGACCTGGAGCGATAAACAGTTAGCAGGAACTGATCTGCAGAGCACAATGACCTTGAGGGTACATGTCTTTTTAACAGATCCCCAAGGTACGGAGGGGCACTGCCCTGAAAAAACTGATGAACAAATAAAATAACTTTATACTGTGCTCTATAGGAAACAAGAAGCCAATGAAGCTTTGCCAGCACGGGGCTAATATGGTCCCATTTCTTAGACCCCATCATTTTAGATCCCCATTCACCCCAAGTGCATTCATTTCTACTAATGAAGGCGCTAACCAACTAAAAATACATTTTATAAAGCCTTTTTGCTAAATCAGACACAAATTGCTAACTCTGAGTTGAGTTTGGACTTTTCTACAGTCACTGCTTTGGAGAGTGAGACCCATCCAAAATGGCGGCAAAGCTGTTACACTATCCAACGCCTGATTGGGCATTTATATATTAATGTCTATGGGGGTCTATGTCTATGATATTGCTGTAAAGCAATACGCAGTCAGTACTTCAGGTGGACCCCATAACACTATCACAGCTCTGATCATAATCAACATAACAGATGATAGTACGCAGCCAAAACTTTTCAGCAAAACATTATTTAAGGTGTAAAAGTTGCGGAATGGGGCTTTCTCCTTTTAGCAGAAGGAATTTTAGATTTCTTGGGAATCAAAATCGGTCGAAACGGAGCAGTCCCCGTGGTTGTTGTTGCTGGTTCTACATCTGCTGTGTGCATTTGTTCCAGTTTCACTTTTGTTTTGGTCCTTGCGAGTCGTGCTGTTGTCTTTTTTATTTGCGGTGTTGGAAACTTCTTTATGGAGGGTTAACCACAGCATTCAAAATCGTAGTTAACAGTCTAACCAGGTAATCCCTGCAACCCTACTTGCTAGCTTTAGCATTAGCCTAAGTGTCATAGGTTCATGCTTAACCCCAAACTTTGCACGGTTTCTGCCTTTTACTGTGGTTTTTGTCTTTTTTTTTCTTTTTGACTGGTTTCTCTGTTTTCCTCCATAGCACCTAGATCACCACGTTGTGCTCTATTAAAATGTGTTAAGGTCCATGGTGCGTGCATTTCCAAAGCCTTGAATCATTAAAAAACGACTGGAGGAATTTATTGAATCAAACTACTAAGTACTTGTTTCCACCCAAGTCCCAGGGTTGTGTTGGGATATTCAACAGTTGTATCAACATTTCCATCAAATAAATACTGTTGTTGCTTCTGTTCTTAATACTTTTAGAGGCGAGGACATGCATGTGTACTCTGTAAGGTCTTTATTTTTTGCTCTGCTGCAGGGATCCCTCTGTGCTGGGAAGACATTTTGTCAGTATGGCTTCTCCAGCATTTTGAAGCCTTTGTCAACCCTTTGCCCCCCAGCGATTCATGCCTTTTTATTCCCCAGATTGGATGTGGATGACTTTTCATGTATTATAACATAGCAGGTGCTGCTTGTGTTGGGGTCTCAAAGCTGTATTGTCCACCACACACATACTGGAACAACAAAATGTACACGTGTATTGTAATGGAAATGGGGACTTTCATGTACTGCTAAGCAGGTACATTCCACCGGCAGGTAATCTGCCATTGCATGGCTGTAGCAGATCAGAATAGCTGCCATGTGATAACAGCACCTCCAGGAACATCGGGATTGCTTTCTCTCACAGGTTGGGGGCTCTCCAACGGCTGTTGATACATAATAAATCATTTACACAGTCATTTTGGAATGCAATATCCTCCTCTAAATGCTGGCTTTTCTTCTCCGTGGTTAGTAGAGTAAACGCGGCGGTAGGCGCATTCGTCTGAGGGGGACCTTAAGCCACAGAAATTGAAAATTGATCAGGCAGTATAGGGAGGTGTTGTCCCTGACACCACTAGTGCACCAGGGGACTGTTGATTAGCATTTACTGTACAGTGAAGTCACCTGTGCTGCCTGCAGATACACTCCTCCTCTTCCTCCCCTTTCCTCTTCTTCCTAAGCTTCTAGGAGCAGAGAAGGAAAGATCAATCAAAGTTCCAGTATGCCCGTTTCCACAGCAAAGGGAAATTTAAGGAAATGTCTTCCATCACATTAAACAGGACATTTCTTTTTTTTATGACGTCATTGTGTTTTTTTATGGCTTCTGGGTTTAAGCACTGCTTTTCTGCTAAATATCCCTGTTCCTTCACGGATAGCATAAATACCAGCGTGTAAACGTAAGAATAATTACCTGCTGACAATCATGGCCGTTCTCATTTCAGTTGTCCTATTAGCATTATTTGACACATGTTGACAAGCTGCCCCAAGAGTTAATTGTAATATGGATTGATGATAACACTACAAGCTCTGGCATGTTTATGTGAGGCGTTTTATGTCACCACACAAAAGGAGTCAATAAAGATGACTGCCTAAAAATGGAGGGTTGTCAAAGAACTATCACTAATTTTCTTGTTCTTGTTATGTTTTCTTCCCACAGCACTGGGTAGAAGATCTGAGGAGTGGAGAGAGGACGGTGAGTGAGGACCCGGCTGCAGAGAGGACCAGTGTTTCTGTGGCAGTTTCTCGTCGTTTATAAGCTGGTGGGCCCCGGTATCACAGCTGATGACTGTCCCTCTGGAAGCTGGAGAACAGGGCTTAGCAGCAAGCCTGTGTGTTCGCTGAAGGGCACGCCCCAGCTTGTATGTTGGTCACCTGCAATTGTTTTTGCTCAAAGGGATCATGTGGTTTTTCCCGAGGAGAAATCGTTTCCCCTTGCAGAACTGGCACGTCCACAAATGCGCCAATTTGGGTGTGTCTCTGTGGGTTTTAAGCTTCACCTGGTGCTTCATGGCTGTGAGAGCTCAGAACTACCACCCCACTGTGAACACACAGTATGGAAAACTCAGAGGAGTAAGGGTACCCCTGCCTAGTGAGATTCTGGGGCCGGTCGACCAGTACCTAGGAGTCCCATATGCGGCTCCCCCAGTGGGAGAGAAACGCTTCATGCCCCCGGAGTCTCCTTCTTCCTGGTCTGGGACCAAGAACGCCACTCACTTTGCTCCTGTCTGCCCTCAAAATATTCACAACGCTGTGCCAGAGATCATGATGCCCATATGGTTCACCTTTAACCTGGATATAGTTACCACATACATACAGGATCAACACGAAGACTGTCTTTATCTAAACATCTACGTACCAACCGAGGATGGTGAGTGTGTCGAGTATGAAACCAGAACCTTCTTCTTCTTCTCTGCTTCCCACTCCTTCTGTCCTTTCTCTGAAACTTTGTGTCACTTTTTATTTCTTGAGCGGAGCATGACATGTTGTCTGGCGCATGCTGTGTCCGTGTCCATCATCTCAGCCTTTCATCTCGACTAGATCTTTCAAAGTAGTCTTTTCATCAACTCTCCCCTTCCATGCCAATGTTAGAAGTTCCTCTTTTGCAAACTTAATGACTTCTCAATATGACTTAAAACAAAACAAAAATGAATTCTAAACCATGCAAGAGACAAAATTGGAAATACTTGATGCACCTTCCTACCTTCACTGTCTTGACTGTTCTGGGGATTTTACCAGTAGTAGCCTGCCTCATAAGTGAATGATCTCCTGCAGGGTTGGTGAAATATTCTGTCAGGTACACGAGAGGCCCGTGGCATCAGCCTGATCTATGTAAGACCTTTTACTCTCCTTTCCATGTCTCAAAGTTCAGCCCAAGAGATGGTGTTTGTGCAAAAGAAGGAAACATTGAACTCTACAAAAAGTTGGCCATCTTAAAAGTTTTGGATATTGACTCAGAAAATGCCCTCCATTACTGACCACTTAAAGGAGAACCACACAGGAAAATGGACTCAAAATGTTAAGTGCTCTGAAACTCAAATGGGCAAAGAAAACACTTCCTTTTATCAAAATGAGGGCTGAGAAACGTTGGTAAATTCTCCCTCTCCGCCCTCTGTGTGGCCTTAATGGGTCTTAGATAGAAGTGCATGTGAATATGGGCTTCTTGTGTCCCAAGGTGCAGCAAATTCATTCCACCATTTCAGAATATTTCTGCAGCAAAACACCCCAGACACTTTTTTTGGACAGGTTCTCTGTTGTTCTTGTTGTTGATGAAGCCTGGGAGGGCTGGGAGGGAGGAGGAGGAGGAGGAAAAGGGGGAGAGAATAAAAGGGGAGGGTCTGAGTCAGTCTCAGCTGTTGCATGTCACATGGGATCTGTTCCAGAGCTCGCTGTTATTTTGTAGTTTTCCCATTCATTTTACAGTCAAAAGAATATCCAAGGAATGTGCGAGGAAACCCAACAAGAAAATATGTAGAAAAGGAGGTATGTAAAAACAAAGCTGCGAAAGGGAAGAAAATGAAAGTGATGGGTGCTTACCTCCAAAGACGTCAATATCACCATCTACCAAGTCAAAAATCAAAGTGCTAACTGGGATGAACGTGTGCGTTGTGACTCAGCTCAACTTTGACATAAGTGTGAGGGCTGAGTAAGTGATTGGTGCATATGTGCGTGTGTGTGTGTGTGTGTGTGTGTGTGTGTGTGTGTGTGTGTGTGTGTGTCCTGTAGTGCTTTCATGTGAATGTCTGGGCCAGTATGGTCCCTAAATAAAGGACATTGATTCTTTTCTAACAGAGATTGTTGATAAGTGGTATAAAACGGATGTTGCTCTGTTGTTAGGATGTAAAATGTGTTTAGTCCAACACAACTGTTGATTAAGTCAGAAGCATCAGTGCTGATTTGAACATACGATTTGACTTAGTATGCAAAGTGCTTTATTGAAGTTTCCGTTTGCTTTGAAAGCATTAAGGCAGGCACTGTTCACTGAGAGACTAGAATACAAACCTGAATGTGCCAAAACCTTAACCACTGATTCAAACAAGGAGGGCTTCCTGTCTCTCTAAAAATCTTTCACAGTTTTTCTTATTGGCTGCTTTGGTTTGTTTTTACAGCATCTTTCTTCGAAGCCTGAATTCATTAGCAACTGCTAATATATCTCTGGTAAATCAACCAAAGAAGGATAATTTTCTGTTTGTGCCTTGAGGCGATTGTAGCCTTAAGATGATGTTTCTGAGCTAATTCTGGCCCACATAAAAAATCACGTTCAACTGGAAGACCTTTGCTGCTCATTTCCACTGACGCAACTACTAGCCTGACTTTTCAAACTTAACCGTTCATTTTGCTTTGGTAAACCAATTTTGTTAGAGACGGTCTGGCCCTGCAGGCACTTCTGCTTCTGAATTAGTCCCAGATGTGGAATAAACGCAGAAATATCCATTTAATAATCCCCTTCCAGTCAGAATTTTTCAATTATCTTCCATGTGTTTGGTAATGAGAAAATGGTTTATCAATTTTATATGCCAGAATTTTAATGTATTATTATGTGGAGGTAGCTGCATAGTTCATTTGTTCCTGTAAAGCCTGTAATTTCAAGTCATTTAATTTAAGTTGAATTTATAAAAAATGGTGCTTATTTGTTGAATTATTTGTCATAATTTTATTTCCTTTGTTATAACTGTTTTATAGAACTGCATTTTTGCTGTGTGTGTGTGTGTGTGCGCGCGTGCGTGCGTGTGTGTGTGTGTGTGTGTGTGTGTACATGCATAAAGGTGGCAAATTAAAGGAAAAAATATACACAACTCCTCAGATGTTTTGGATCAGTGTTAGGAAATAATTGAATTAGATAGAATTTATAAGGAGAAATTCCAAGACAAAGGGTTGAGTTAATGGGAGACCATGGCTCAGGAGGTAAGCCACTGAGTGGAAGGTGAGTGGTTTGGTCACAAGCCCCAGTGGGCCATGTTTCCAAATATCCTCAGGCAAGAAACTGAACCACCAAACCTGCTCCTTATGGGTGGATCAAACATGTTTTCCTAAGAAAGCATCTATTATAGTTGTTACCACATGCCACACCAACAGGTGATATTAGCAACTCATTGAAACAAAAATAAAAGGCAGTCTAAAGCCTAGAGCACACCGGAGACAGACGCGTCTGTGCTGCACCCACGCCGCGGCGTCATTTTAACCCTTTGATGCATGAATTATGAAATCTTCAAATATGATATTTTTAACAATTTTTTTCATTCGTCTTTAGGTGTGAATGAAACAAATTTCAACAAACATTTTTTGTAAAATTTTATAATTTACAAATAATTTATTACATGTCCACCTCAGTGGACAGCATGCATTCTGAGCATGAAATATGTTGGCTTGGCTTACTGAAGTCCAAATGGAGGGGCTCAAATGCAATAAAGTCTTCAACAGCTGTGCTTAGTAGCAAAAACAAATAAATAACAATTCTGAGTCCACTGTAGTGACCATTATGCATCAGAAGGTTAAATAGAAGCCATTATAGTTAATGAGAGTGGCTACATGGGAAGCATTGCGCCGTGCACCACAAGCGCCCGGGCTGGCGCCAGTTCTATTTCAAGTACCTGTTTACAACACTGAAGACGTTACGACACGGAATAGCTTTACGGCACAAACTCAGCTGTAGTTTTGATAATTGATCTTAAAACATTTTAATAAATAGCATACTTACCAGGGATGTAAGGGTTCACATGAGTGTTGAACCGTTTCGGTTCGGCCTATTCTGTTCGGTCCACTTGTGTACCGTTTTGGTTTATTTTTTCCATTAAATAGTGAAATTTTATTTGCGTGATTTAAGTGCAGAGAATAAAGTTCCATGGCCAGTTTCGGCACAAACACTGTATTGAGTGACGCATGATGGCTGCGTGTGTCTGACCTCCGTTTAAAAATGGGATCTGCAAATTCTGATCAACGCCTTTCAGAGCAGATCAAACCAGCTGGCAGTCGCTGCTACTGTGGAGCCTGTAGAGACGCTGAACGGAGCTTTGCCTCACCCCTCCCCCCCTTCTCTCACACTGCAGTAAAGCAGCGGCAAAAATCTAAACAAGCACGTCTGCTGAGCTTTTTGCCTGGAACAATCTATGTAAAGTGTTCATCCTACAATGAAAAATACAGTGAGGAGGAAGCTTGTCATTTAATACGAGTTTTAACGAAGAAACTCTGGGCGGTGTCAGGTGAGTTTTTAAGGCTTGCTGCAGAAATAAAAACATGAAGCATCAACAGTCAAACGCAACACCTGTCTGTATGAGCGTGACACTCATAGCTACAGAAATAACCTGGGAAATTATTAAAGACATCATGCTAGATCAGCAGCCTGTGGTGACATCTGGTTCTGCTCATTATAGGAGCCGCTTCAGAAATTAAATAAATAAATAAGTATAATATAATATTATACCTAAACTTCATCAAACCGAGCCCTTCAGAACACTGACCTGAACCGAATATGATTTTAGCGTACCATTGCACCCCTAGTACTCACCCTTTTTTAATGAATTAGAGTCTCACAAAATACGAGGGCAAGTCTGATCACATAAAAACAAGAGTCACTTTCCGCTTCCTGATCTCAAGTCACGCGTGATGTTGGGACTAATGCACGAATTTCCATAAAGCACTCAGTGGCACGGCGTGTCCTATGTGACCACTTGAACTTCTCAAAACTGCGGCGATTTCGCGGCGCGTCTGTCTCCAGTGTGCCCCAGGCTTAAGTCTGGCCAAAAACTTTTGTTTTCCTTTTCTTTTTTTATCCTCTTTCAACCATTGTAGCTCAAGTTTTGTCTTTAACTGTTTACTCAAGAAAACCCCACTGAGATTGATTTGTTTAATTGAATTTAAAGTGAATTTTGGGCTTAGCAATGCAATGGAGGAGGCAAGAATCAAACCAGCAACCCTCACTGTGGCTGTCCTCAGTATGAGGGCTACATTGATATTCATATTGAATTTTTACAGTGGCGATATCAGCTGCAGTAATCCCACATTATGTCTTCACAACACTCACAACAGCCATCTGTGCTGGCTGTAGGGAGAAGTGACCATTTGTGATCCAGTTTATGTTTGCTACATTCTATTACCGTGTTATTACCATATATTGGTAATGATTTGTGCAGCTCTAATTAGGACAAAGAGGGACAGACATATGAAAAACAGTCACATAGGCTGTACTGTTTTGTTTTGATGCACACAATGCAATAGTTGACTTGCATAATAGACTAGGGCTTGTTTGCTTTGATCATACAGTTTATCTGCAAGAAATAATTTTAAAAAAAGTGAAAATCAAAAATGTTAGCTGAACATTTCTTGCAAGTGGTTGGAAAGGTGCAAACACAGCTGAACAAATTATTTCTGTTTCTGGTGTGACTGTGAATCTAACTTTTATTTTCATTGAATTTGCAACTTTGCTGTATGGATTAATATTTCTGAATAAACTCCAGACCTACAGATGAGTCAATGGCATCAGCATAGAAATGCATTATCACAAGTTAAATGAACGTCTACTCGACACGTGGATCTAAACAGACGAGGTGCTTCGATGGTATAACACAGCCAACAGTTCTTTGAGATCCTTTAATTTGTCACCTCTAGCTATAAAAACACAACTACTCGAACAAACGCTAGGTTTTGTTGATGCAGAATGAAACTGGTGTAATGCAGCAGAGTCATACACACTGTGCATATTCAATACTAACGCTCAGTCCAAGGTTTCTAATCATTAACATGTTTTTTGAAAGAAGCATTTGACTTGTTTGTTGATGAAATCCTTGTGTGATTGTTGCAACAGAAACGATTTCCACAGAAGCAGGGGCAATGATCTCTGCAAGATACTTGTGTTGTGCTCAGTAGAATATTCGCATATAATATTCTCATAAATGTGTGTTTTAAAGGATTTATTTTCATCTTACTAGAACACAGTACTGCAGGGATCTCTCCAAGGAAACAATTTGATGCTCTGATATCAATGATTAGGCTCATCATCCTTTATTACCCAGAAGAAAAGCCTATGAAACACTCAGTGATGTCATGGCAAAACATCAAAGATAGACTCAATGAAAAATAAATAAATAAATAAATAAATAAATAAATAAATAAATAAATAAACAGAATGCTCGATGCAGATTTTTGTTCTTTACCAGTATAGTTTTTGCTCTGAGTGAAGGCCGTGGACCTGATTTGCATAAAGCAGAATCTGTATTTTTCATAAAACTTCATATGCTTCACATCTCAAATTGTTATTCAGCATTGTTTTCTGCTTTCGCTTGACTAGTGCATCACTTATTCAGATGTCCTAGCAGGTAATGGCTGAGGTCACGAGAAGGTGATCTGATGTGCAGCATCAGCACCACAAGCCCTCCAGTCTCTCCCTGTGAAGAGGCCTTGCTGCAAGTGCTCAGAGCAAAGAGCAGTGATGGAGCTGGAGACGCCGAAGCCTCGGTTATATCACTCCGTCATTTTCTCTGCTCTGAGTTCGAGTGAATGGAGTCAAGAGAGAGGTAATGATGTGCAGGGACACCGCTAAGCACTATTCAGCCTCAGAGTGTAAGATTGGCTTTGAGATGGGTCAATTCTATAAGAGAACAAACACAGATGACATCAGGCTTTATCTTTAAAGGAGGTTTATGGCACACAATTAAATGTTTGTCAAACTTTAAAGATCAGTGCAATCCTTCTTTTCTGAGATCCTTGTGGAGGCAGAGTTTTAGAGGCTAAATGCAGAAGCCGTTGTGTTTGCATACACACACCGTTTTACTGGGTTTTACAGCAAGTCTCACTCACACTTCAGAGATGTTTTAAGTTTGACCTTCCTGACTCCTAAATCCGTCCCTCATCATGAATCAATTTAGAATAAGTGCAGCAAAATCTGCTTTTGGCTTGATTTGGACATTCGGCTATCATTCCCATGCAGCTCCCACAAGCTGCAGGCTACCATGTGCTGCCCAGTTCCATGCCAGTGCTGAATAGCTCCATCAGTTGCCAAACCTGTAGATTAACTACCCAGCAGAAATAGTGGACATTCTTTCCTCTTTTCCACACGACCCTTGGTTTTTAAAGAGTGCGGAGAAAACCACAGAACAGCCTCCATCCACATTAGACTGCAACAGGGCCGTGGCAGACAGTAACACACCGTGCTAATCCCATTGGTTGGCCGACTCAGACTAGCCTTGGGGGAGGATGGGGAGGATGGGCCACTCCCTGAGTGCTGCTGAGTAAATCTGCACGCCAAGCGGGGGGGCTTTCCAAGAAAACAAGAACAAAAACCTGCTTCTGAGATTGGAAAGCAGAGCAGAACCCCTGTAGCACCACCAACAAGCAGACCTTTGCTCTGTTATTTTTAAAATCCTCTAGAATTATTTATCCTAGACACTCCACCAGCACAGAAATAAAGTTAGCAGATCTAATCGAAACTCAACTTGACATGCAATAAGTGATGAAAACAGGAAGTTCCTGAACTAGTCTGTGCCTTCCTGCTGCTGTGCTGTCCAGCTTCCAGTCAGCCTGTTCTCTTCTTTGTTCGTCACACTGACACAAATAAAAATGGAAGCCAACTCCTTTTCTATTTCAGTGTTGAAAAAAAGAAGCAATAGTATCACCTTGATGGGTGCTGCAATGTTGTATTTTTGGAACCAAAGCCTTTGCACTTGTGGAAGTCCTCCCTATTCACCCACACACAGTCATGGTGTTTCTGAAGCATCCAGAAACTAATTACAACAAACCTGTCAGAGTAAATGTTTTTGGGGAAATGCAGTCATGTGAAAAGGAAATGTGAGGTTCCTTATTATCTCTCAGTTATGTGCATGCACTCATTTTGGTTTGGCTTCAATTGAAATAATATTTTTAATTGTCTATAGACAGAATTGTTACAACATCAAAGACGTGGAGTCCCAAATGCTGGTTGAACGATATAAATCTTTCATTAAAGCTCATAAACAAAGGCACTATGAGAACAAAAAAATGCTTTCCTGCTTTGATTAGTTTGACTCGTGCCTTTTTCATGAACATTAGTGAAAACATTTGTTCATGTTTAATTTAAAGGGACTTTACGGAGTTTTGAATTTTTATGCTCGCGATTGCCCCCTCAGGCCAAAAGCGTGACGGCAGCTTCAATAGTAGGCTCGCGCATGAGGCGCGCATGCTGTACGTGCACACTCCTTAACGAAAATAACAGCTGAGACAGTCCCTTGTGTGTGTGTGTGTGTGTGTGTGTGTGTGTGTGTGTGTGTGTGTGTGTGTGTGTGTGTGTGTTTGTGTGTGGAACGGAGGACAGAGGACAGGAGAACACACAGCTAATTAATTAAATAATGTGGTTCTGTACCTTTCTCTTCAGCACAGCTGACAAAGGTTTAAGATGGGTCAGTCCTCCTGCATGCTCAGATCATTCCCTTCCCTTGCTTGAAAAATTGTTCCACAATGAAAGTTGAACCCACAACTTTTTTATCTGTGAATTCAATGCCATTCAGCAAGTCTCAAATAAAAATGTGGGCATCTTACTGTAAAAAATATACCATTAATGTAAAAAAGAAACTTTAAATAAATTATGTTCACATCCAGAATCGACCCGGATCTTCTGCACGAGAGTCAGACGCCTATCTAGGTGAGTTAAAGCACCAATGATGTCTTGTGTATCTGTAATATTTATATCCTTGATGACAGCTAAAACAACGTTCAAAGAACGGTTCGGAGCGAAAATGGCTATTTTGTTGCTAATTTGCAGGAAATATCTAGAAGAAAGTAGCTAAGGGTCCTCAGAAATGTAGCTAGGTTCATCACTAGGCGTTAGGAACAGCGACAAAGTCGCTGAGTTGGCACTACCTCACTCTCCGCTGCTAAAGCTACTGATGGCAAATGCTACGGTCTGTGAGCGTGAACGCGCATGAAGTAGCCTGCTCGACCCGAGCAGCTCTCTTTTTCTGTGATTTTACAGAAAAACAGGCAATCACAGTAAAAATGCCAGGGCTCATTCTACAGGACCAGGGCATTGCAGGAGAATGTATGAAGAAGAAATTTATTATTTCTATACATGTTTTGGCTGTCAAACTTCCATAATGCCCCTTTAAGGAAATCCTCTCAAGACCCTAAAGGGTCCAGAGAACTCCCGTTTCTGTCCCTTGTTTATCCCAAAGTACAAATGGGAAATTTCATAGCCTGAAGAGACCTTTGTAAAGGAGAAATCTCAATTCAAAGTTTAATTTTCTTATTAGCATAGTGCTAATGAATTCGTTAAATCTAGTATCTCAATCTCGTCAAACTTGCAAGAAAATAAGTGAACTGTTTGAATCACTGAATTTGTCGACCAGGTCACCAGGTCTTTGAACACGTTTAAACTAAAACATGAGATCAAGGCCCATGTGGTTCACTCAATAAGAAGGAGAACAGTTTTAGACATTTTGGAAATTTCTTTGCAAATGCAGTTTAGAATTTTTCCTCGACAGTAGCGGCTCGTTGAGAGCTTTAGATTTCTCTTTAGACAGTGTTTTATTCAGAGGCATCTCTTTGTATTGTTGCGTTATAATAAGAACAACGTTTTCCCTGATAATTCAGACTGTTTTATTTTGTTCTGCACATTTGTGTCAATGCACCTGTCAGAATGTTTGCAGAGATGAAAAGAGTAAAGGTACCCTGCAGATTCTCCTAGTCATCAAGCATTAAAAAGGCTTTTCTGAGATGCCTTTTTTTCTTGTTAAACAGTTGCCAACACACTCTTAAATATTTCAGATTTAAGCTCTGCTTAGATCTGCATTCGCTTGCGTGCGGTTCTCAGCTTTGCTGCCTTTGTTGTGTGCCATCGCCCCAGTTTTTGGTGCGAAATATTTAATTTTCTTTTATGTTTAGAACAGCTGAGGCGCAGTGTGAGTTTTGGCTGTCCTTTACCACAGGATTATAGCCTCCTTAACCTTTTAGCGGCATTCTCCATCATTCTCTCTCATGTGTCCTTCCCAAGCTGTTCCTTAACCTCTGCACCGGGAGACAGACAGAGAGATGGAGACAGACAGACAGGCAGACAGAGAAAAGAGAGAGATTCAAGACAAGAAACAAATCTGGGCATGGAAAGAGAGAGAGAGAAATGGCCACCTGAGGACTAGAGACTGAATATAACTGGTCTGAATTGTCAAGGCTGCAACATTTCACATTTCACTAAGTCTCCTTCCACATCCTGACCTTTCTGATATTTAACTCCGAGGCCCATCTATTGTCAGTGAACCTTTTTCCAGTAAAAGAAAAGGCAGTTAACATTCAGCCCTTCTGCTATCTATTGAGTGAATTGTGGATTCAGCCGAGCAGTCTCCCTGGAGTCTGAGGGCCACTCTGTGTGTATCCGCATGTGTTTGAAGGTGTGAGTTCATGTGTGTGCTTCGGCTTACTCATGCAAAATTTTATGCCTATTAAAAACAACGCCTCCTGTTTGAAATTCAGCTTGTCCAAATGTTACATTTCAATACCCATTATGTAACGAGTGAGCCCATCTAATGTGGTTTCTTTGTACCCGACTTGATTAATGCGACAGGTTTCTATTATGTCTGTCAAGGAACATGAAGAATAGGTGTTATTCCAGAAGCCACCTGTTTTGCTGCGATGCAAACGTTGACACCTGAAGGCCAGCTCTGCAAAACGCAGAATAAAAGGAGCATCTCTTCGTGGATGTATAGCACGCTCTTCCACTGTAGCATCGCATTAAAAATATCCAAGGTCAAATTGGCATGCTAGCTTGCTCCAGTCGTACACAGATGTCACATGTTTTTTGGTTTTGTTGTAGACGTGGCGTTTGACACACACACGGGCTCGAAGGCAACAAAATTCAAAGTGACAGAGCTTCTCCGTCGACACCTGCCATCTAATCCACGCTTGTCTGAAGCTCTGTCACTCAATGAACTCATTGTTTAACCATGCCAATAACGCAGCGCCTGCAGGAAGAATGGTAGCTGCTGCTGCTGGCGCAGTCGGCTGTTTTTCTTCTAGATTCCTGTGAACCTTCAATTATATTAGGAGGAAAATCCTGTGATAAATAGATTTGTAGGTCAAGTGAGAGATGTGGTTTTATGAAAGCTCAGTGGCATTTAATTCCTGCGTAAACGAGCAGTTTATGATTGATTTAATACCGCTATTGAGTTGTTGGTTTGTGAAGAAATGACTTTGTTGATTTTCACACACAAAAACTGGTGCCTGTTTGAAATGACCCATTAAAATCATCCCAGAAAGATCAGGAACCACCCTGCTTGGTCTAAATGTAATGATTTAAGTGCTGCTTTGGAGAGCTATAGAGGATCTGTTACTCATTTGTTTTTCTAAACAGTGTGTTAATTTTTATAATGAATTCCACATTTTTTTAACTAATTGCTTTAATAATGTAAGTAAAAAAGGCTTTTTCCACTTGATTGTTTAATAACCAATCTTTAATGCATTTTAAATGTTACCCCAGTTTAATTTAATAGTTGAATTGTAATTTTTTTTTTTAATTTAAAGCTAGGGTTTAAACCACCAAATGGTTCCCGAGCACAGCTGTGTCTGCAGCTCACCAGGGAATGGGTCAAATGTGGAGAACAGATTTCCCACACAACTATTGGGACTTTAACTTTAAGTGTTGCTGTATATTCATTTAAATCAAAAACGTATTGTAAACTAACAAATGGAAATAGTTTTTATTTGGTTCTATAAATGACTCGTGCAAGCCTTGGAGTGTAAATAATATGTAACGTGAAGTGAATGCTAATCTCGTAATGCATATTAAGATTTTTTTAGGAAAAACAATTAAGTTGGAATGAAATTAAGGATGAATCCGTCATTGGTTGTAATTGTAATATCTAGTATTATCATGTGTGTTTAGAGGTAATGCTATTTTAATGTTGCTGAGAGCTTTTGATTGGTCATCAATAGCATTGAACTGAGAAGTGACTTCTTTAAAACCCTTCTCAATAGGAGCCCTGGGCAAATGTGCTTAACCAAAGAATATAACAGCTAAAGTTCATAAAGGTCATGTGTTTTGTTCCACTCATAAAAACACAAAGACTTAATGCTGAGCCTGTTGCACCAAAATGTATCCATTTTTCATTAATGTGTTATGTTTGTAGGCACGTCTTTTTATTTATTTATTTATTTATTTATTTATTTATTTATTATTTTTGGGGTGGGAGGTGTCACTTGACCAGAAATCTTAATTTTCATATTTATCAAGATGATAGTTGAAATCATCTTTTTGCCGTATGGTGTTTTACATTATTTAATCTTGAATTGTCCAGATGCAAAAAAAGCATGTTTTTCCTCCTCATGGATTAAAACATAAAGTTGTCTAAAGTTATGAGGAATGCTTGTGGAAAGCCTTCTGTGCTTATTGGCTCCACAAGGATCCTAAAGTCATTGTTTCAAAAAATGAATTTAAAGAACGTATGGCATACAGCTAAACTAATGCTAATTGAAATCCCTGCGCCTCTCAGAATACGCAAGCTTTGCAATCCACTCATCAAAGAAAACGTGATGCATTTAGGCTTAACGTTCTCAGAGTATCATGCTTGTGTTTTCAGCAAGAGCTCACACTGCCTCACATGCTAACCGCGTTATTCACGATCATTTAGAACCGATGAACAGACCAAACAAGGCCATTGTGGCTACTGTAGAAAATAAAAAAAACGACAAAAATCTCAAGGCTCTGCTTCAGAAAATAAATGTTATGAGAAAATGTCATGACACTCTGCCGTTCTGATGATGCATCACTGGTACATTATTAAATTAACAAGCAGGCAGATGATAAGAATGGATGGAAGGAAGATCCAGATAGATTCATGAAGGCATCGAGATAAAACATCAGTAGACGCGTGCACACATGGAGAGTGTAAGACATACGCGTGGTTGTTGACACATTCAAGATTGTCAGTAGAGGGTGGCAACGTTCAACGAGCTGATTACAGAGAAGATTTGAAGAGAGCTCTCAGGGTTACAGGATGTTTAAAAAGCAGCACTGAGACAGAAAACTGTGGATTTAAATAATTCAATCGAACCTAAAGTCTTACATTTATTTAAAAACATCTATGAAAGAGAATACTTTTCATGCTTAACAATGAGAGAGAAGGAAGGAGAGAGAGAGAGGAACGGAGAGAGAGAGAGAGAGGGAAAGAGAGGAGGTAGAGGGAGAAAGACGAACGGAGCGAGGGAGGAACAGAGAGAAAGAGGAGCAGGGTCCAGCCAGCTTGGGCTACAGAAACGCCTTAATGGGGCTTACTGTAGCTTATCACTAACCAATCAGAACGGGCATCAAAATACGTTATTTTCCCTGCTACTTTTGTCAAAATAAAAGTCTACACTAAGTGATCATGTTGCACCGCCACGGCAACATCAAAGTAGCCACATCTATAGAATAGTTTTTTTTTTAAGATATTGCAAGGACTCCAATTTGTTCTTTCAGTTTCGGATCTTTATTCCGGGTTAATGTTGGCCGCAGCCCATCTTAACTTCGGGAAAAACAATGTTAACAATCTCCGTTCAACTAGCTCATTTTTTTCTTTCTGAACAACCGAACCGGAACTCTCCACACAATCGGCCAAGAACACCCCCTTCAACATAAAATGGCAAAATGGCAAATGGCCTGTATTTAATATAGCGCCTTCTAGAGTCCTGGAACCCCCTAAAGCGCTTTAGAACACAATCAGTCATTCACCCATTCACACACACATTCATACACTGGTGGGGATGAGCTACGATGTAGCCACAGCTGGCCTGGGGCGCACTGACAGAGGCAAGGCTGCCGAGCACAGGCGCCACCAGTCCCTCCGACCACCACCAGCAGGCAACCTGGGTCAAGTGTCTTGCCCAAGGACACAACAACAGCGAGTGGGGCTCGAACCTGCAACCTTCCGATTACGGGGCGAGCACTTAACTCCTGTGCCACCGTCGCCCAAAAGTCCAACTATGCGAAATCGTAACCTGTTACGCTGTTGTAAAAGAATGTAAAGCGTGAAATACATAGCCTATGTTTGCACACTTATACTAACCATAATCATAGTTTAAAATTAATTTAAATATCATGAAATGTTTAAATTTTACTTTATTTTTAAAAGCCACTGGCTCTTTCCTGTTTAGCTGCATCGTTTCAGGTGCGCTTCTCATGAGAGACAGTCCGAAGTAGAGGAGAAAAGTCTGTGTCCCGCCTTATCGACAGTCTCCCATTTTGAGTTTAATATTTGTTTAAACTGTGAGTAAAGCAGGAGGCGGGACTTAAACGCAGGTTCGGGTTCGGAGAGCGTGGAGCGCCCTCACATCAAACCAACGACACAAAATGAAAGGGCACGGTGAGCACAGATGATCAGTAACTGTATAAAAAAGACGGAGAACAGATAGATGAGCGGAGAAAATATCTTATTTAGAAATATTGGAGGTGGAGTAGCATTTCAGGAGCAAATAAGAAGAAGGAGGCGTTCCCGTTTTTGGAGTTGGCGTTCCCCTTTACAAACAAAAATGCCCCTTTTAGTGGCTGGCTGGATGATATTGATAAAGAGAGAGAGGGAGAGAGACGATGGAGAGAGAGGGAGGAACAGAGAAAGAGAGAGGGAAAGGGAAAGAGAGGAAAGAAAGGGAGAGAGCTCAAAATATAGTGAGAGAGAGAGAGAGAGAGATAGAGAGAGAGAGAGAGAGAGAGAGAGAGAGAGAGAGAGAGAGAGAGAGAGAGAGAGAGAGAGAGAGAGAGAGAGAGACATATCTGCTTCATGGTTTTCCAGGAAGACATGTGGTCGTGTAATAATAAATGGGTTAGTGCATTTCTACAAGCCTGTTATGATTTGTTATTGATCCTTATTTATATTAACCTGGAGATTTCCCTGCAGGAAACTTTTATAAAGTCACCAACAGGATTATTGTGCTTGGTTCTGTCTGAGTGAAAAATCTGAACCTACAGGATGCTGGACCAAAGGTTATTCTCCAAAAATTACACTTTTCTTCATAGTCTTGTCAGAAGGTGATAGACTGCTGTTTAAATTAGTCAATCAGTCAACCTTATCAACCTGTCTTAAACTGCTGAAGCCTTAAAGTGGCAAAATTATCAGTTTAGAACAAACTAGGTACATAATAGGTATAATAGGTACAGAAAAAAGACAAGCACAGGATCCATATATAGACGTGTTTAAACACATATCACACGTTCCATATTTGCATGACAAGTTAAAGTCAAATTGATGTGAAATGCTCATCTTGTTACCACTCAACCCGAATGCAAGTGTATTATTCATCACTCTAGGATTTCTCATAGTAGCATGACTGAGTCTGGGTCCCGTTGCCTCCAGATACAGATCAGATGGAATTTGTGGGAGGCAACTACAACCCATCGAGACCCCATAACCCCCAGGGTCAGCAGATCTAATGATAGTTTTCCATTAGCACACAGCCAAGAGCACTGTTCTGGGGCTGTTGTTCCATATTCATTTAGTGTGGGATTATCACTAATGACTACATTAGTTAGTCAGTCAGCTAATTATTGATTATTTATATAATGTTGATGGTCCTCGGAGTAGTTTGTATGTATATATATTAGGGATGTACATAGTTAACCGGTTCATTCCGGTTAATCTTGTAATTGTGTAAATTACTTTTGTGATACTAAATTAGTGCCACTAGAAGGTGAAAGAGCATTGCTATCGAAACATGCTTACTCAAAAACCAGAGAAGAAGAGGTGAGCTTGTCTCATGAACAAATAAATGTACTCAAAAATGAAGTGGTTAAGAAGTGGAGCAGTAGTATAGCAGATACATATATAAGCAGTGTCTTAGCAGTTCCTAGAGCTGTACTTTTCTGGACTGGCATGTCTGGGATCTGCTTTAGTCATTCCTCCAGTTTGGAGGTTACTGCCCCAAGCGCCCCCATGACCACGGGCACCACTGATGTCTTCACTCTCCAGGCTTTCTCAAGCCCTGGTACTTTGGTTTTGTGTGTTCCTTTTTGCCATCACTTGGTATTGCCAGCTCAACCACAGTAGTGGTGTGGTAGATCTTGGCCTCTGTTGCTCTGGTGTTTAGAGCCTGTTCCTGTGCCGCCATGATGAGTGCCTCTGTGCTGTCCTTCAGACCAGCTCCTTCTAGCCATCTAGATTTCTCTATATCAGTCATTTCTGTTATCTGTTGGTGGTATGTCCCATGTAGGGGTTTCTCCTCCCACGATGTTATTTCCAGCATTTCCTCCTCCGTTTACCATTGTCTGAGACATTTACTGAGCACATCATCTGCAGCTAGCGTACAGTCTAGGGTACTGGATTTTGGAAGGAACCCTCCATGCATGGTTAGGTGCTTCAGTGTTTTAACATCTGTGGTCTATATTTCAATTAAATTAAATTAAATTAAATTGTATTTATATAGCGCCAAATCACGACAAGAGTCATCTCAAGGCACTTCACATAATAAACATTCCAATTCAGGTCAGTTCATTAAGCCAATCAGAAATAATGTTTCCTATATAACGAACCCAGCAAACTGCATCAAGTCACTGACTAGTGTCAGTGACTTTACAGCAATCCTCACACTAAGCAAGCATAAAGCGACAGTGGAGAGGAAAACTCCCTTTTAACAGGAAGAAACCTCTAGAGAATCCTGGCTCAGTATAAGCAGCCATCCTCCACGACTCACTGGGGATGGAGAAGACAGAGCATGCACGCACACACGCACGCGAGCGCGCGCGCACACACACACACACACACATAAAGACAAAGTAATGTGTCTATAGTTATATTGTGATTTCTTAGTAAATATTCTATTTGGTGAGAGATCAACTTTATTGTATTTATCCTAGTGGATCTATAATTAAACAGATAAACTAGTAGTAGCACATCCAACGTCAAGGAAAGCAAAAAGTTATTATCAGGAGAGAGAGAATGTTTAAGTGGTTAGCAGCAGTGTGCTAGATGATGGCCCCCTCCATGAGGCCACCACAGCTCAGCAGAACATCGTTGTAGCTTCTTCTGGGGAGAAAAACACTTAGAGAGAAAATAAAGTTAACAGCTGAAATTGCAGAAAATAGTACAGTTAAAGAGCAGATAGTAGAAGAAAGCAGTAGAGTGTGAAAAGTGGTCAGTGTATCCTCCAGCAGTCTAAGCCTATAGCAGCATAACTACAGAGATAACTCTGGATAACCTATCCTTTTTAGATGGAGGCATGTTGGAGGCAGGGCAATGGAGAGCCGTCTTTTCCGACTGTACACTCCACCTCCCTCTACTCCCCCACTTGTCCAGATCTAGGCTAACATCAGATTTTAACCAAAGGCCCTATCAAATAAAAATGTTTTAAGCCTATTCTTAAAAGTAGACAAGGTCTCTGCCTCACAGACTAAAGCTGGGAGCTGGTTCCACAGGAGAGGAGCCTGATAACTAAAAGATCTGCCTACCATCCTATTTTTAGATATTCTGGGAACCACTAGTAAACCTGCAGTCTGAAAGTGACGTGCTCATTTAGGAACGTATGGAACAATCAGATCAGATGGAGCTTGATTATTAAGAGCTTTATAAGTGAGAAGGAGGATCTTAAAATCTATTCTGAATTTAACAGGTAGCCAATGTAGGGAAGCTAAGACAGGAGAGATATGATCTCTCTTTTTAATTCTCATCAGAACTCTAGCTGCAGCATTTTGGACAAGCTGAAAACTTTTAACTACATTCTGTGGACTTCCTGAGAGTAATGAATTACCGTAATCCAGTTGTAATGCAGTTTTTCAGCATCACTCCTGGAAAGGATGCTTCTAATCTTAGCAATATTCCGAATGTGGAAAAAGGAAATCCTACAAACCTGTTTAACGTGGGATTTGAATGACATGTCCTGGTCAAAGATAACACCAAGGTTCCTTACTTTGTTCTCGGAGATTAATGTAATGCCATTCAGGTCAGGTGACTGACTAAGCAATTTCCTTTTCTGGATTTATTCCATTGGCCAGCTTATTTTTCCTGCAGGATATCTTATTACTGGCAGGGCTTAGCTGTTTATTGCCTAGATCTTGTTCTTGCTGTTTAACTGATTTTTAAGGACTTGCCTCACTTGTTGTAGGATTTTCCCTGTGGCTCCATTCCTTGTGTCTTCATCGAGGTTGCCATTTTCTTGTGTGATACCAAGGTACTTGTAGCTGGCCTCCATGTCTGCTATTGTTCCTTCTGGAAGGGAGGCCCTTTCTGTGTGGATTACCTTCAGTCACCATCCGACCACACCTCAAGTCCGAATGACATTCCGATATCAGTGCTGCAGATCTGGTGGTGTGGATCAGTGATATACATCTAATAACTCAATACAGTGTCTGTGCGGAAACTTGCCAAGGAACTTTTATCTGCTTCACTTAAATCACGCAAATATAAATTCATTGTTTATCTGAAAAAATTAACCAAAACGGTACGCAGGTGGACCGAACCAAACAGGCCGAACCGCAACGGTTCAAAACTCCCCCGTGAACCGTTAAACCCCTAATATATATATATATATATATATATATATATATATATATATATATATATATATATATATATATATATATATAGATATAGATATAGATATATATGTATATATATGTATATATATATACATATATATATGTGTATATATATATATAGATAGATATAGATAGATAGATAGATAGATAGATAGATAGATAGATAGATAGATAGATAGATAGATAGATAGATAGATAGATAGATATGCAGTTACTAGATTATGAGAAGTGGAAATGTTAATTTAAACAGACAAATTTTCTGATTTCGCATATTCAGGCATAGATGGACTGGCATTGTTCATCATTCAGATGGGACAGGCTTCTGAATCGTGGGTCATGTGTCATTGTTAAGCATTTTCATTTCGAGATAAGCAGTTAAGGGCCTCACAGTGGCACAGTGGTTAGCGCTGTTCCCTTGAAGCAAGAAAGTCCTGGGTTTAAATCTCTTTCGATCTTCCTGCCTGGAGTTTGCATGTTCTACCTGTGCATATGTTGGTTCTCTCTGGGTACTCCAGCTTCTTCCCAAAGTCCAAAAACATGACTGCCAGGTTAAAGCTTATTTCTGGAGCATTTCTCTTTTCCGATGGCACCATCTAGTGGCTGACAAGCATATCACACAAATAATCTGTTGCTCTGTTTGTTTAAGATCGCAACTTCACATTACTGTTTATTTATGTGATTCTGTAGCCGAGAAACAGAGCTAAACTGCGTTGCTTTATGAGTATTATTCTCATGTCATGTTGTGTTCTCATATATTTATATTTTAGAGACCTACTTGTCCGTGAAAAGTTCATCAACTCTGCATCAGCTGAGGTACTTCCTTAAATTTGAAGCACGTAAGCGGTAGTCTCACACTATTGGTTAGTTCTGGTCGGCGCTCAATTTCCTATTGCACAGAGCTCTGCGGAGCAGGGGGCGTGCTTAGCAAAAATAAATAAATAAATAAGACGAATTGTTTACATTTTATCAGAGTACATGATAAGATTATCACTTTTATGGATTTCAGAAAAATCATACATCATTTCTGAAAGGGGAATACTCCGGAAAGCAGCTTTAATTGGTCTCTCTAAATTGCCCTTAGGTGTGAGTGTGTGGGTGCTTGGTTGTCTTGTTTGTCTCTGTTTTGCCCTGCAATGGACTGGCAATCTGTCCAGGGTGTATCCAGCCTGCTTGCCCAGAGATTGCTTGAGACAAGCTCCAGAACTCCCAGAGACCCTGCGTGGACAAGCGGGTATAAACAGTGGATGGATGGATGGATGGACATGCAGTTACTAGATTATGAGAAGTGGAAATATTAATTTAAACACACAATTGTACATAGTTAACAGACAACAAACTTTAAAGCGCTTTTCTAAAATAGTTGTGAACAATTTGAATCTCATGAAGCAATTTCATTTTTTAACCACACCTTCATCCCCTCACACTTAGACTACTGCAACTCACTTTTCACTCGTCTCAGTAAAATCTCCCTGAACCATCCACAGGTGGTTCAGAATGCCTGTGCTCAGCTCCCGACCAAGTTGTTAAAACACGCCTACATCACCCCGCTTTACTGGCTGCCGATCAACTTCAGGGTTAATTTCAAGATCCTGGTTCTGGCCTACAGGGCCTTACATGGACAAGCACCATCATACATTGGTGACCTTCTCAGTCCCTACACCCCCAGCAGGTACCTGAGGTCCAGTGACCAAAGCCTACTGGTTGTGCAGCGTACCAGGCTAAAGACCAAAGGGGTAGGGTTAGACTCTGTAACTCTCTCCCCCTGAGCCTGAGATCAATGGACTTAGTGGTCTTCTTTAAAAATCATCTGAAAACCCAGCTGTTCAGGTTGGCTTTTGCGTGACCTTGGGTTGATTCTTCAAAACATGTAAAGACGGTAGTGAACCTTCTTTACATGTTTTTTTCTACCAATTCTGCCTTTCTCCAGATCCGGTATTACATTTTTTTATTCATCTTTTTCCTCCTGCTAATTCTTGAGGTATAATATTTTCATTTTCCCCTTTTTATGATATTTTTCTTCTTTGTCTTCGTCTTTTTCTTCTTCTTCTTTTCTTCTTCATCACCTCCTTTTTCTTTATTTAGATCCATACCTGTTCTACTATCACAAGTTTAGAAATATCTCTATTTCCAGTTATAAATGTATTTGATTGGAGTCTTGTTTGGTGACAGTGACATTTGAATAGTATAAAAATTAGTGTAATGTTTCCTGTTTGTAGTTCTGTTCGATACTCGTTTATTTCCATTATTCAGTTTCATAGTAATCAACTGGACTTTTATTTTAGTTTTTTAGTAATGTATTACTTACTGTTATAATAATTTTTGGTATATGTAAGAGGTTCTATCAATGGGGGATCTAATTTGTTTGCATATTTAAATTCAAATCTAGTTTATTTATAAAGCACCAACCAAAGTGCTGTAAAGTCAAGAACAGATACCAAAAAATATACAACATAGTTGCACAAAGACACAATTTTTACAGTTAGATCAACATTTGTAGTCAAATGCAATATTTAAACACTTTAAGCGAGTCAGCCTGTTTTACTCTAAAGAGAAGATGATTCCACTGTCTGAGACCAATGACACAAAGAGCCCTGTCCCTTCTAATTTTTATTTTGGTCTGGGGATCTATCAGTCTGGGGATCTATCAGCCTCTCTAAGAGTTTGTGAAGGTGCATGTGACATCAGCAGGTCAGACAGATAGTGTGGGACAAGGCCATTTAAAAACCAATAAAAGAATTTCAAAACCAATTTGATAACGGACCGGGTTCCAGTGAAGAGTAGATAAAAATATGGTCATGCTTCCGGGGAAAGGCTGCTACATTCTGAATCAGCTGCAGACGTGTAATCAGAGACTGGCTGATGCCCGCATAAAGGGTGTTGCAGTAGTCTAGCCTAGTTGTCATAAAGGCATGAATCTGAATTTCAAAGAGGTGCCTTAATAGAGAATATTTTATCTTGGCTAGTTTCCTACAATGAAAGAAACTAGCCTTCACCACAGCACATAATTGTTTATCATCTTTAAAGTTTCACCCCAGGTTTAGAAACTGTGGGCTCAACAAAAGGTCCTAAGTTTAGACAGCTACTACTTACGTTACTACTAGGCCCAATTTGCATTACTTCTATTTGTTCTCATTGCATTGCAGGAAGTTTGCAGCCATCCAGTATTTACATTCTGTTAGGCACTCCAATTGTTTAGCTACTAAGAAGTTATTCTCACAGCTAAGGGGCATATAGATTCGGCTGTCATCAGTAGAGGTGAAAAGCCCTGAAAATTTGAACAATGAACCGAAGTGGAAGCAGGTACAGGGAGAATAAGAGTGGCCCAAAGAAAGACTCTTGTGGGATACCACATGACATGGGAGCTGTGTAGAGCATTAAATGTATTTGATATTGAGCCTTCTAGAGTCCTGGAACCCCCCAAGGTGCTTTACAACAGCATCAGTCATTCACCCATTCACACACACATTCACACACTGGTAGGGATGAGCTATGATGTAGCCACAGCTGCCCTGAGACACACTGACAGATGCGAGGCATCCGAGCACTGGCGCCCCCGGTCCCTCTGACCACCACCAGCAGGCAAGGAGGGTTAAGTGTCTCGCCCAAAGACACAATGACAGCGACAAACTGAGTGGGGCTCGAACCTGCAACCTTCCGATTGCGGGGCGAGCACTTAACTCCTGTGCCACCGTCACTCAGCAAAGGTAGCGGAGGTTCTTTTTCTTCTGGGTGGATCATCTGAACCATCGGTCCGCATGACTGTCAGTCATTCTGGGTAAGCTTTCCCACCAGGCTGTCATCACACATGCTCATTCCTGGGTTAGATTACAAAGACTCTAGTAGGGGGCTGCAATAACTCAGTAGGTAGAGCGGGTTGTCCAGTAATCGGAAGGTTGCAGGTTCGATCCCAGCTCCCGGCAGTTAATTCTACTGTTGTTTGCTTTGGGTAAACACTAAAACCTCCCCACCCTCCCTAGGAGGAGGGACCATGGAGGGTGGGCTCAAATAATGAGGGTGCCCCCCCCCCACACACACACACACATCTTGATTTTCCATGAAGAGGACAACAGTTGGCCAGGCATGATCATGAAGAACTTCTGTTTACTCACAGAAAATGTTAACATATTTAAGAAGAAGATGACGACTGAACATACAAAGGTGTAGTGGGGTAACTCTACCTACATTTTCCTTTTCAAACTTTCAACCTTTGTTTTCTTGTTTTTCATTGGACTATTTTTCCTGTCCCGTCCACCTTTTATCTTCCTGCATCTCTTCTCCATTCTCCAGAAAAAACTGCTGCTTTGCTTCTTACTTTTCATCTCAGGAGTTACTTTTGGACTAAGCAGATCAAAGGGACCTACCGACCGCAAAAATAGCAGAGTATTCCCTAACCAGCAGCATCAGTGAGGTGAAGTCATGGGCGACGAGCTCTGCTGCAGTAGTGGAGCGCGTCAGGCGTGTATATAAAAAACACATAAATTAAAAATGGGCCTGAACTATCAAGCTAACTGTAAATTTTTGTTGGCGGCACTCTGATTATGTGCCGTGCGCAGGATGCAGTTGCCTGGAGCGCATCAACAATCAGTGTTCTGCCTCTCTCCGTGCTCTCCGCTCAAAAGAATCTGCGGTGCACTGTGAGTCCATATGAATAATGTAATATAGGTAGAAACTGGATCTTTTTTTCAGGCTACTCCTGGGTGTGTAAGGTGAGGGCCTCCAGTACCCTCATTATTCGAACCCTGCTCCTGGAAGAAGCCAGACATTTTCATTAATATAAGAAGGCCCCCCCCCGGACAGAGAGTGAAAAGTATTTATGTCCGGGGAAAAGAGGATGTTTGGTAACCCTATGCTATCCTAACAGCACATAGCTGTGTGTAGCTAGCCAGCTAGCAAAACAACTAAAATAAGCACCACATCTTCACCCAAGGCTTGCTTTTAGCGAAATAAATGTTTTATCAATGTAACTTCAATATACAGGAACAGAAAATATACATTACTGACAAATACACACATCTTAGTGTCAAGCTAAGCAATTAGCCTAGCTTAGCATGTGTATGCTCACACTGCTTACATTTAATCAACAAAGTAACTTTAACCCATGCCCAAACATGAGCACATCGATAATTACAATAAGTGTTGTCCAAGGTATGAACGTGTGAAGCAAGATTATTGTGATCATGAACCGTTTAACGTCCCATTTGTGCCCAAATGTAAACACCGGAGCAGAAGAGAAACTATGTCAGTCATTGTTCTGAGTTGACAATGCTCACTCTGTCGTGTTTTGGATAGACAAAATAACAAAAATTGTTTGTAAAAGTGATGTCTCACTTTGATCCATTTTCCAAACCTACAACATTTTACCCTTTTATCATTAATTCACCTGTACTATTTTATTAACTTATTAATAAAACTTTTTCCCATCATGAACTTAATATCTATCTGAGGCCTAAAGGCATGACAGAGCATTAGTCAGGCTTATCTCAGGTAGAATGTCATTCAGCTGCTGTTGGAGACAAATGAAACATCACATTTTTTCTATTACTAACTTAAATTGAAGTAGTTGCAATTTTGCATGATATTTAAAGCTTAAGCATTAATGATAGGAGATATATGTCGTTAGCAACCTAAATTATAGATTTATTCATTTATATTATTATTTCTGTTTTTCATTAGGGGGCCCCGCATAAATCAATGTCGGTTAATATCAGTATTGGAAATAGAGTTAGACAATACTGGAAACTGGATATTGGTAAGAAGCCAATATCGAGCATCCCTACTTATTAAAATCGAACCTTTGCACACTACAGGTGAGCTCTCGACGGTATCAGACTGAGCAACATTAAGAGCAGCAGTCACCATGTTAAAGAGAACTCGAGGATTGTTCTTATTTGATGAAACCATTTTAGCAAAATATGCAGTCTGGGCAGTTTTGATACATTTGTGATAATGCTGCATTTTGTCTCTTAACATTTAATAAAAATTAGTAAAACAATAGTTACTAATTGGTTACTTTTATAATATACTGTACTAAGTTGCCCAACACTGAACTCAGTTGACCTGAACAGTGCAGACTGCTGACGTGGAAGAGAACAGCTATTCTAGATTAAAAAATCCAATAAATGTAAATGTTAACTAAACGTACGAGCACCGATAATCATCCTGACTATGGTTTACATTGGTGATCATAGGATGAACTTTACCCTGAAGCACTGCCTGATGGCATGTGATGACACATGATCAATGATACACGGATATTTAGGAGTTTTTTTTACTTGTGAATTCACTCATAGTTTCATTCTCCTTTAAAAACTGATTTCTACTCATATTTGAATTCTCCAAGTCGTCAGTAATGTTATTAGTTTTTTACCTACAAGCTTTCATTGCTGGTAATAAAACTGTGTGTAGTTTGTAGACTACATTCATTTATACAGCTACAAAAACAACACAATCAGGTGAATGTTTAAAACCAATCTAAAGTCTTGCTGAAATGCACAACAATCCTCTAAAGACAAACCCAACACCTCCAAATGACTTGTTTAAGCTGCTGGGCTGTTGCAACAATCCTCAAGCACGAGGACCAGATTACATGTTTTTATGTAAATCTGGTTTTCTGAACGTGTCAGTGCTGTATGACTCTGTTTTTAATACTTATACAACAGCAGAAGCTGTTTACTTTTGTATACTATGAGAATGACTTATGCTCTTTCTGTCATTGACTGTTCCGTGTATGAAAGTGAAATTTAGTGTATTTTAACAAACCTTGTTTTAGCCACTTGTTTTAACTGAAATGCCTCTTTTTTCCATCTGTTGTTGCCAAGCATGCTATTTTGAATTTCTCTGTGCGTCTTTATGTCTCTTCCTGCTTTGATAACAGGGGCCCATGCCAAAAAACACGGCGAGGATTTATCGGAGAATGACGGTGATGAAGATGAAGGTATTTTCCACGGTGAACAAAGATGGTGCATGATTTATTTTGAAAAGCAAACATCACTGTCTCATAATCTTTTATGGACCTTTTTCTTTCGTTTCTAATTGCAAATGCAATCATCAAACACCCATGTCTCATCACAATCTGTGGAGCAGCATTTTCCATGTGAGTGAATGTGATTGCTCTTGCTCCTGAGGACTTAGTTCAGCGGATGAAGAGAGTTTTTGACTTGAAGGTGAGATAAGATCAGATAATTACTGAGATAAGCAAACACAAGGTTGATTCAAGTTAAGATCTAGAGCAGGTGTCATTAAAAAGGCAGGGGCCGTGAACACAAGCATATGTTTTAAGCTTGTGTCTGTGGCTGTAATAGCAGAGAGAAAAAGAGGAGCAGCAGTGTAATATCACCGGTTCTGCCTGCACATTCAGATGAGGATCGGCAGTTCAGGAGCGATGCTGAAGAGGATTAGAGATGAGAGGTGTAGAAAATGGGAAGTTGCAGCTCAAGCAATCGCATTGTTCGCTTCCATATTTATCTTGGGATATTCCTGGCTCAGGGTGGATCTTTGCTGAGATTAGAATGAGAGACGGTTCTTGTGCTGCTACAGAAACAGCTTAAGTCTCTGAATCTAAATCAAACTCCTGATGTGGCTCCGCCCCTGTCTTCCTTTGCCACAGTAGGGCAGGTGATGAAAGCACAGTGTTCTGCATCAAGGTAAAGCTGCTGATTTCCACTCGGCTTCTTATCAACAGATTAGGTTTTCATGTACACAGTATTTAACTTTTGTTTGAAGCTGTTCCAGATTCTCACCTCATGTTTATGGCATTCACACGTTAATTAAAGCCCTTGTATTTCTTCGGCAAACACCTGTCACCCACTACATCCCTCTCAGTGTTTAACTAGATCAGCTCATCTTATGAAAAACATTTAATTACAGGCAGTTTGGTCAAAAGATGAAAATATCAGTTATGTGTTGTTAAATGTTCTCAGCTTTTATTTCACTAAACTTTAACTCAGCGTCTGTAAAACTGAAAAACTGTTTGTTGGAAGGAGTTCATTAGCCTTGATGGTCGTCTTAAATTAGTTGGACCCCAAAATTTGGATCCATGTGTGTATCCATGGGTGACTCTCTGAGATATTAATTAAAATAGGACTAATTATTTTTAATGACATTTACTCAGTGGGAAATTGGCGAATATTTTATTAAAGACCATGCGTGAGTGGTTTAAACTGTGGCTACCACCTGAACAAATGGTTGCTCAGCAGCTGTAAAGTGGATTGAGCTATAGCCAGTTGTGTTGGCCGATGTTGATTAGATGCGTTGCTCAAGTTGAATTGGTTTGCATTCGAAAGATTATCAACTGTAGATGATCACCCGGTGACTTATTTTGCTAAAAATGAGAAAATCCAGCGGTTTATGAAACGTTTTGCTTACAAATACACAGACAGGCAAAACATAACCACACGCTGCCAAAAGAAAAAGGGTGGGTGTTGGTTAAAAAGAGACATAACCGAGTCACAGTAAAATATGAAATACTTACACTTGACTTGAAATGTTTCCTAATGAGTATGCTGTTGGCTATGTGTCGGTTTCTACTCTGCCAAATTTCAGCATCACCGGAACAAGAACCTTAAGAATACTAGAAATCCTAGCGGTCCTCTTCAGATTTTACTGAGGGTTTTTTGGGGAGTACCTTTCTCCTTTCCATTGTGCTCTTGTCTCAGAAAGAAGCCTCACGTTGGTCTTGATCACGGAACAGGAAGCGTTGCTATGGCACCACTTTGACACGCAGGTGCTTCCTCATTCATGCCCAGGGCGAGCTGCTGCAACCGCGGCCCGACTGTCTTGATTTTCTGACCTGACTGTATGTTTACACACATGATCCTGCAGGTCTGCCCTGCTTTCAAGCCAGCTTCTCCTTTCCAGTGTGAAGCCCCTTCGGCCTGTTTAAAAACTGCTGACGATCCCTTTGTCTGGCACACCTTCACATGCACTCGCACCCGCTCCTTCTCCAAGCTGTTATGCTAGTTTTGCCTCGCTGAAATCATGACAAGTCTTTTCTTTACTGAGCGCATCTAATGCCATTTGCAGAGCATCACCTAAGACTAACAGCACAGTCCCAGCAGCATCCTCGCCTCAGCACTGTAACTAATGCCTGTATGACAGAATTGGCCATCAGCTCCTAAATACGATCCAGAAGATTTTTATTGTTCCAGTGATTATCTTGAACTATTACAGGTTTGATACCCCTTATTTACCCAGTTTACCCCTAATAGTTAGATGTAGAAAAATAGAAAGATGCTACATGGTCTCCCAACCAGCTTTTACTATCATTGCAGATAATAGCAACATCCTTTTGCTGTAGTAATCTTACAGCATGCATAAGCAATGTGAAGTAAGACATTTGCATTCATGATATAGGACAAATATATTCAGATCACAAGCAGAACTCCCACCCTCGCCCTCGTGCCAATGCACCTCTCATCCACATATACTCATTTATATGAGAGAGCCACTATCTCGTCTGGTTTCTGCGTGTAACCCCCTCCATCTCTCAGTCTGTTCATCCCAGCATGTTTTCTCACTTGGCAGTCTGTCTATCTAGGGCTAATTTGCTCCCTTCATGGAATATATTGGAAGTGCCCCACTCCTCGTTACAACCATCCAGACACGCTCTTAAATTCTAATCCTAATAATAAATATTGGAACAATAAAGGATTTTTTTTATTGCTAGAACAGTGAAGCATATGTAGCCACAGAGTGATATATACATTAAACATAAGTGCTGTGGAACAGCCAATAAACATTCAGCAGACAAATGGAATTAAACATATACGGAGGGATCGAATAGCTTTTAATTATGAATGTTTTTAAATGCTCCTGAGGGTGTTCTCCTTGCCGTTAATGCATGTAAGTGGTTATCTGCCTGTCGGAGTCCCTAGCACCTCAAAGTACATTCAGATTCTGCACTAAGCTCCCTCCAGCAACACGGGTGTGTGGACAAGTTGCAGTGATTTACAACAGCCCACAATCAAGACTCAATTTTACAGAGGCTGTTATTGCACTGTAAAAATGGAGTGCAACCTTTCAATCACCTACCTGCTGTTGTAAGATAAAGGTGGGTATGTAAATAGAGGAAGGGAGTCTGTGTGAGAGCTAAATCTCCGAAGTGAGACGTGGCAGTGGTAGCGTGGTGCTGTGCCCAGTGATGGGCAGCGAGAGGCTTCCACTCCAGCTCGAGAGGGTCTCACGGCACTGCCGCTGCCCGAGTTCCACTTCAATTGATAGAAAATAGATCCGTATGCCCGTCTGCCATTTGGCACTTTGAGATTTTAAGAAATGCAGTCATCTAGTGTGGTCACACACTTGTACAACATCCACAATGGTTACTGCCAGGCTTTGAAAACAAGAGAGAGAAAGAGAGGGGAAAAGAGAGACACCCCACCCTCAGAGACACTTCCTGTCATTGCAGTGCCAGAGAGCAGAGCTGAGATCCACCTGCCCGGGTATTATCATTAATTCCATTGCACAGTCCTGGCTGGATCCCCATCCAGCAAAGCCCTCAGCTAAGGCAGCCTGGAGAGTGGTAAATTGACAGTGGGGGCAATTTACACACCGTTCCCTCTGTTCTGCCACTGTTCTATTCTCTGTGATGTAGCAGGGAGGAGGAAGCGTGCCCCTTGCAGCCCATTTATTCAGAGATTTTTGGAATGCTGTGACTCTTCTTCTTTCCAAGATGAGCATTTCTGCTAATGGCTGATCCACATGGCATCATTTTAGCCATTTCAAAGGATGGCAGGAGAACACTCTCACTACCATCTACTGTTTTTGCCATCTTTCTTCTGTTGCCCTTTTGTATCTGAGTGGCACAAAATAACAGGGGAGACAATATTTAAAATACACTATTCTTGACAAGTAATAGAAATACAGCTGTGTCACTGGAGTAAACCCAATATATTTGATGTATTTTTATTGTCAAAAAAAAATATATATATATATATGTCAATATCCAATCCACTTTAACATCAGCAACACCTTAAAAGAATGCTTCTTCAACTTCATCAAAGATCTTTGTGCATTGAAAATACCAAGGAATTGATTGTTTTATTTGATGCATTGTTCAAACATTTCTGCAAGCAGCTCTTAAAGTGTGCAACACTTAAGATGTTGCATTTTCTCTTTAGTATTCTCCACACAGTCTCCTTTGGGGACAGGTCAGGACTGTAGATGTTTCAGTGCAATGTTTGGTCTGCAGCTACGGCTCTGTAATGTGTGCAGAACGAGATTTTACATTGCCTTGTTGTAAAATGCATGGACATCCCTGGAAAATATGTCACCTGAAGGCAGCATGTGTTGCCTTTAAATGTCAGTGTCGTTTTTTGCATTAATGGTGAGATCACAGTAGTGTAAACGACCTTTACCAAGGACACTGATACTAACCCCATACCGTCACAGTCCCTGGCTTTTGGATGTGATTCTGATAACTGTCTAGATGGTTCTGTTCATTTTAGTCAGCAGTATCCAGTTCTATCATTTCCTATAAACAGAATAATATTTGCCTGAATACAATTTTCTTATTCGTTTATTATTGTCATTTTACAACATGTTTGAGGCACACGAGGACAAGAAAAAGTTACTCAAATCAGCACGAAGAATAAATAACCCAAAGTTATTACCAGAATAATTGAATTGTGAGAAACTAAAGAAGTTGGTTTAAGTGCCACACTTCATGAGTCTCACAGCTTCAGGGAAGAAGCTGTTCTTCAGGATTGTTGTTCTATAAAGTTGAGTAGTTCAATGGCTGGCTGGGTGGGGTCTTTCATCAATCTCTTGGCTCTAGTTCTGCATCTGATGATTTTATGTCTTCTAGAAAATACAGTCAACTGTTTGATTGATGTCTGGTTCACATGGCAGGATTTTTAAATTGTTGGATGATTTTCAAAACATTAAAAACCACACATGGCGATAAAATACAATCACAGATAAACGGAGATGGACAAAGTTGTTGGTACCCTTTCGTCAATGAAAGAAAAACCCACAATGGTCATAGAAATAAATTGAATCTGACTAAAGTCTAAATAAATAAAATTCTAAAAATTTAAATTAAAGTTAGACATTGCTTTTCAACCATGCTTCAATGGAAATATTTAAAGAGCAAATTGCGGGTTAGAGATTCCCACCAATGCTTAGAGAAACATAATAGAAACTCATTTAAATTTTTTTTACACATACATAAATTATTTAGGCTTTTAGAGTCATTTTTGTGAGAACGTATATATATATATATATATATATACATTTTTTGCAATGCAAGTGATGTCAGCAGAGGGAGTCCTGTTATCTTAATCCAGAGAAAAATTATGATTCTGATGCCAGCTCTGACACAGAGGAAACTTTAAACATTTATAATTCTACTTTTGATAGACCAAAACCATAAAGTTATGAGTTTGCTGCACGCCCCAGAGAGCAGAGACAAATCAGAGGGAGAAACCATCGGCCAAAGCAGAGAGATAGAGGAGATGCAGTGGGGGAGCAGCAGGTGAGTTAATGCGTGTGCTAACATCACAATATTGTACAGATTACTTTCGTGTACCAGACAATTAAAATACTATCGGTCAGTTAATATAATATTAATGCTTGACAATAGTAAAGTAATGAGTGTCTATCAGCTGTCTCATACTCGTTAATATCCGTTCAGGTAACATAGTTTAACACTTAGAGAGAGGGAGAGAGATGCCTGTGATCCGGTTCTGGAGCTCATGCGGGCTTCTGTAAGCTGGGTCCGACCCAGACACCAGCGAGCCAATCGAGCTGGTATTTTAAAAGCCATGCATCCTCTCGGTGGTCCAGGCGACGGTTCTGATCCAGTTCCGACCTGGAAACCGGCTGGCCTGCTGAGCCATGCTTCTGTTTTTGTAGTCCGTTCTGACGGTAATTTGAGCTCCAGAAATCCGTGATTCATTTTTTAAACCTCACCACGGGTCTCTGGAGTCCAGCGCAGACCTCCCTGTCCCGATACCAACCGATGTGGGTTACGGAAGTCCGTCTTTTCAGCTACGCCGTCAGCATTATTTTAATTGGTTGTGAGCGTTTGTGTGTGATGTACTCCGTTACTGTAAATGGGGGAAATTATTTAATTGGATCCTTTTCTTACCTTGTCAACATGGTTTAATGTAAAGTTTCATTCAGTACAAACTTTAGTTGCACCAATCTAACGAGACAGAGCCTGGATTTGTATTCTGAACAGTTTAAACATGTTTAAAACGGAGACATGCGTGACGCGTCTAAAATTCGCACCTGCTCCGCTGTTATGGAAATTAAACTAACAAGATGAATAACATAATTATTTTAGGCACAGACAACATCCCCCACACTTTTGAAAAGCTTGCAACGCGCCTGGCTCCTTTGTTACCATTCGGATTGTCCGTCTCTTTGATTTGTGTGGATTGATGATCGGAGCAGTCCCAAAATTCTTCTGAGCAGACCAGAGGGTCCTTAACACATCACACATGGTAGTGTATTACAGTAATCCGTAGTGTCCTTAAGGTTGTCAGAAAAGAAAGACGGGTCAAAAATCTGCTCAATTCCTGACATGTGAACTGGGCCTAAGCCGTTTTGAGCAGTAACAGGACTGCACAGAGGCTGACAGAGTAAGGGGCTCGACACAAGGAGGCGACAGATGATCGCGATCAGCGAAATTAGTCGTTGTTGCTTTTATTACCTGACACATGGGAGGTGACACACGGCAGCGGCCAGCGGCAAAGCGGTCTACGCATTCTGTTTCATGGCGAAATCGAAACTTCCGTTGTTTTGCTTGGCTGTGTCGGGTTGGAGGGAATTAAGGTTATTTAAGCGGTTCAGAGTTAATAAAGCGGTAGATATGATGTTTCACAAGGTGCTGCTAGAGTTATGTGAAATCTTACTTGTGATTTTACTATATAAAACATAATAATAATCAACTTCTCCATGTTTGCTTGGAGATGTACGGAGCATCCTGCCCGCTCATTGGTTAGAAGAATGAAACCTCCTTTGATTGGTCCTCGTCCGAGCGACAGCGATGAAAAGTTGAAAATATTTCAACTTTCTGGGATTGCGTCACTGGGTCGCCTGTGCACGACACGTGCACGAGCGCAAAATTTCACATGCAAGTTTTTTGCGTTTCGCTTGGTAGGAGGGAGACTGTTACGCCCCCTCTCTGCAGGTCTAGGATGATGAGGGGACTAACACAAGAAAATAGGTGTAAAGGTGTGTGTGTGTATAAAGGACGAGGAGGTTAGAGTAAAAACAAAAGGATTTATTAACATAAAGTGTCCTAATAATAATAATAAATAGGGAAACTAAAAACATAAGCAGTCTCACTGCTTATGAAAAAGGCTTTCTGCCAAACTTAAATGACAACCACCTCAACGCAAAATATCCCCGGCTCAAAAGTCCTATGGGGATAAAAAGAAAACCACCACGAAGGTTTTACCCTTAACAAGGCGTGTGAAAACACGCTCCGAAGGTACCCAGGCTAATCCTGGATCCTAACACAAATGAGCGAGGGAGAATCTCAGGCTACTCCTGGATCTCTATCAACAACCTTAAACCCAGCATGAACGGTGTAAACAGCCTTAAACCCGACTGGTAACGGTAGCGAAAGTGTCCGTGAGCTAAGGAGAATCTCCGGCTAATCCAGGATCTCCTCGACGTCTGGTGCGTTTCTCCTTTTAAGCCTGTTGGCCGCTTGATAGCTGATGGAGATCAGCTGGTGTCTCTGCCGGCGTGCCTCTCTCCAAGGTTCTGAAAGGGCGCTGGGGCACTGGAAGGTGTGAGCAGGCCACTCCTGGCGCTGTCCCTGGTGCTAGATCCTCTGCAGTGAGGACAACGGCTCAGGGGAAGATGGGATGACGGACCGAAGGGACGAGGTTCGTCACAGAGACCCACAATTATCGCTTTGTCGCGCGTGACTCATTGAAAATGAATGGAGGACAGGAGATGTTGCCTCCCGTGTGCTGAGTCCATAAAGTTGTCAGCCTCTGTGTAGATCCTTTATTGCTAGAGAAGATGTCCGGCTGCTGTCCACATGCATCAGTAATAAGAACAGTTGATTCAAGTATGGCATTTTTCAGTCTTCTCATGAAATACAGCCTCCCTAATTATCCTGGATGTGTGTGTGACACATGTAAGGTCAGAGGTCGTCTGCAGGTTTAAAGGAACTTTTCCATGCTGTTTAGAACCTTCCAGAGCAAGAATAGATGATACATGATTAAAATATTACTGTTGGCACTATGGACTAAGGATAAGTTATTTTCTTGGGACATTTTACAAACCCCGAGTTAACATGCTTGGATTCCATGGAAAACTGCCCCCACTCATGTGAATTTCACCCATTACATATTCTTAGATTCCCTGTAAAGCATTGAGAGTCACAGAGGAGAAGAAAACAGTGTTTGCAGCAAAGCAATACCGAGTGCAACCCCACCCCCACCCCCATTTTCTGTTGGATAATAAGCCATTAACACACACACACACACATATGCACACGCACATATACATGACTCGGACAGGGACAGGCTGGGATGAATTATTGTCCAAGTCCCGCCGTGAAGCTCACCTTCCAAACTTGATAGTCATTCAGCTATTGGCTAGCGGTAAGCGTTTTGGTTCTCCTCACAGCTCATGGCTATTCATTGAGTGATTTTAATGGTTAAATAGTTTGATGAAGTAATGTACCTGAAAACCCACCCCAGTTCTGGCGAAGGTTGAGCAAGACCATGTACAGACAAAAATCCATCTATCAAAAGTGCAGACTAGGTAAGACAGAAATCACGTCTTCTCAACTGTGGATTTTAAAACCTCTGCTAGCTATTTGGAGAGAGTAAAGGGGAGGTCGGATTCCCATGCAAAATTCCATCTAATGGGAGGGGCCGGGCATGATGACGCAAACTGGTCCCATTCAGCCATCTGCTATACTTAGTATAGGGACTGCTGTAAAGTCTCCAATACAATAAGTCAGTGGCTCATTGAATTCTACTGGGTTCCTTTTATAGGAAACCTTTAAAGAGGGACTGCACACCATCAGAAAATGTAACTCCACCCCTAGTCAAGATTTGAAAAATGCTATGAAAGTGGGCGTTGCCAGGAGGCACGGAGTGGCATGGCCAAGTGTGGGAAATTTCCATGCCGGGGAAGTGGGAGGAGACTGTACCGATGATGTGAAATTGTACCAGCCCCAGTCAATCACAAGTTTCAAATGCAGTCACCATTGTTCAACCTACACGGAGCAGAACTAAGACATTTTTAGATTCTAGGTTTAATCAAGTTTACACTAACATGTTAAAAATGCACAGAAACAGAAAGATTGTATTTGTAAAGATCTAATTATAAAGTTAATAAGCAAAAAAAAAGTTATTTTGGGGTTTAGTTACTCTTAACTAATAAACTGAACTCAATTGGAACGTATTATTTTGTGAAGTGCCTTGAGAAGGTCATTGTTGTGATTTGGTGCTATATTAATAAACTGAACTGAATTGAAGAGAAGCTACAGCTGAGAAAGCAGACAGCATGCGTGAAGCCAAAAACCATTTTGAACGTGGTCAAGAGCTCCAAAAGGTGGATTTTGCATGATTTAAGACCTGTGAAGAAGCTAGCCAGCTCAGCAATGGCTTCTCCGTTGAGGCAGGAGGGATGTAAGCATCCCCTTCTGAAGTCCACCACCATCTCTATCCTATTGTTCAAGAAATACTTTGTAAAAAAATAAATGTCTTTAAATCTTCTTTTCTTTAACTTACCTTGATTGACCACTTCACGCCTACTCTAAAGGTCCGTCTCGGTGTAAAGTTGTCAACACTTATTATTTTTTTTACTTTTGTGACAGTGTAAGAGCTCTTAACAGACTAAACAGTTTTTCCTCCTTTACTGGCAAGCTGCTTCCTTTGAGTCAAAGAGATGACAGCACCTCTGCTGCATCCTCCTCTCATCCCGATCCAAGCCAGAGAGCTTTGTACGACAGTCACTGTGTCATACATCTAATTTAACCCTCTCAGGCTCTAAATAAGTTTTGATAAAAGGACGAACAACTAAGTCCTTCAGCGGTACTTCTTAGTTAAAAAAAATGCTCATGAAATACGTATGTGGAGTAAGCAGGTAGGTAGGTTTTAACTGTTGCAAATCTGCAACGCCTGCCTCCAGAGGGTTAACTCAGACAGAGCCTAGCCACATCCGTCGGTTCTCTCAGGCCTGGTGCATTCACAGACTGTGCTCTGCTGCCAACATCATATTTAACACACAAACAGCAGCCAGGGAGCAAGAAGTCACCTTTCTTCAAAGGTCATTCCTCCCATTACATTTACCGTATGTCAGTATTCATAGCGGTGCATGTTCTCACACACATTTCCTTTCCATATAGTCTACCCAATCCTATGATCAGATTATATACAGGCACATATGATATACCTACTCCTCAGAAATGTCAGGATTTAGGAGGAACACTGTGAAGTCTGACATCGCTGTAGGGCACTCTTCTTTTCTGCTCATCCCATCACTTCTGACGATGTGCAGAATTAGAAACTTCTCTGGCTTCAAGGTTTGCTCTATGTGGATTTCTAAATATTTTTAAGCTGCAAATAATTAAGGACTAATTAAAAAATACAGAAGAATAACTGAAATAATAAAAATGCATTACTTTTTAATGTTTTGGGCAGTCATTGTTTTCCTTTGAAGTCGTAGCTCTGTCCATACACAGAATGATAGACCTACTGCACCAGACTGTAAAGGGTGGCAGCGTGGAGCATGGATGAGCTGGAGGCTTGGGTTTCCTGTCATAGAAGATGTCACCCGTGTAAAGGACATCACACACAGAAATGAACTAAATAGGTGCAGTTTAATTTATTTATTTTTGCTATAGTCTATGACCCATAGGGGCTGTTACAAAGAACAATCACATCAAACCTGCTGCTTAACTTCATGGTTTCTGTTTTTCTCCTCTCTTTGAGGAAACACTTTAGTGTCGACCTCTTCAGGAGGCATTAGAGCTGAGTACATTCATAGTAACACGCTCTTAACAGCTATACGGTTCCTGTAGTTTTCCCCTTTTTTGCTGTGGCCTAAAGCCTAGCATAAAAGTTCTGTTGTTATTGTGATCTGGACAGTCTCTTTAGCAGTGGCGGCTGGTGAAAAATATTTTTGGTGGGGCTGTGCTACTTTTTTTTTAAACAAACTTGTGCTTTCTGAGCTTTGTGCACAACTTCACTATTTCCTGAATTAAGCACAGCTCTTTTATTTCCTGCCTTACATTATTGGACAAAGGGATTAATCCATGTGTGTCTGACTATTGGCACGCTGCCTTGTGGATGAAGGTTGAAAAATACTGCATTAAATTGCACATAAAATGACATGACCATATATGGTCCACATCCACATTACTGTTTGTGAAACTAACATACTGGAGAATTTCATCACAATAATATTAAATAAACAAGTATGTACCTGATCTTTTGCATGCTGTTGGTGAAGCTCTGGATGACCCCTGTCAGATGTAGACAGAGTCAATGTTCCTCTTCTGCAGCTGGTTGAACAGCATGTCCACATGTGGCATGATCTTGTGACACAATGCCAGCAGAAAGCCGAAATCTTCTTCCTCCAGCATTCTCACAAAGCCTCCTGCCTCTCTCTCAGTGATTGGATCAAAGTCATCCGAGTCTCTGATCATCTGGAAAAATCTGAGGAGGTCATCCTTGTGCTCATACACTGTGTTGACATCTCTCTCTTGGACAAAATGTGCCGGTTCTGATCCACTTCTTCCTTGTGTTTCTTCACTGCAAGTCTGTGCCCCACGTCTCTAGCTGCATGGCAATGTTAGCTCTGCCAAGCATAGCTAGCTTCATCGTGTTGTCCATGTGTGCCCGGGATAACTCATGTTTCTTCACCTTCTCAGAAAAATGTTTCATGTCCGTAACTCCTGACTCAATCCATGCTTTATCTGTCCCAGCCGTTTTGAATAACAAACACGGAAAGCAAAATAAAGCATTAGGGTGACTGCATCCAGCTAGCCAAGCCTTCCTGGTGTACCAATTTCGGGAGAAGCCTAGTGTGTACAGTTTACCTCTCTCCTCCTCCTGCTGGCTTATCTTTACGTCGGGCTGATCTGGTCCAAGCTCTTTGACATTAAGTTTTTCCACCATAGTTCTCCTCTCGAACGGATAGTGGAGAAGGGACTGAACTGAATTCAGTGGCTGCTGAGATCCGGTATCCATGCTGGTTGTAGGCTCACTGGCGGCGTCCATGTCTATTACGTCTGCGTCACGACCAAAAACGTGCTGGAGTAGTCGAGACTCTGCCGAGTTCTACCGAACACCAACGAAAGCCTTGGGCAGTAGCTCTATCGCCCATCATGCTTCTGAATCGACGTCGACACTGATTGGATACATTCCCATTCCTAACGTTTGATTTTCTTGTCAGCAATTGGCCGGCTGCTTCCGTGCTGTTTGGGCGACTGAAACACAGCCCACAGCCTTTCTGTCGCCTCCACCGCTCAGCAGAGAGCTTCTCACCTATATATATATATATATATATATATATATATATATATATATATATATATATATATACAGGTGCTGGCCAGTAAATTAGAATATCATCAAAAGGTTGAAAATATTTCAGTAATTCCATTCAAAACGTGAAACTTGTACATTATATTCATGCAATGCACACAGACCAATGTATTTCCAATGTTTATTACGTTTAATTTTGATATTTATAGGTGACAACCAATGAAAACATCAAATCTGGTATCTCAGAAAATTAGAATATTCTAAAGGCCAATGAAAAAATGTTTGTTTCTCTAATGTTGGCCAACTGAAAAGAATGAACATGAAAAGAATGTGCATGTATAGCACTCAATACTTAGTCGGGGCTCCTTTTGCCTCAATAACTGCAGTAATGCGGCGTGGCATGGACTCGATCAGTCTGTGGCACTGCTCAGGTGTTATGAGAGCCCAGGTTGCTCTGATAGTCGTCTTCAGCTCCTCTGCATTGTTGGGTCTAGCGTATTGCATCCTCCGCTTCACAATACCCCATAGATTTTCTATGGGGTTAAGGTCAGGCGAGTTTGCTGGCCAATCAAGGACAGGGATACCATGGTCCTTGAACCAGGTGCTGGTGGTTTTGGCACTGTGTGCAGGTGCCAAGTCCTGTTGAAAGGTGAAGTCTGCATCCCCATAAAGTTGGTCAGCAGCAGGAAGCATGAAGTGCTCTAAAACTTCCTGGTAGACGGCTGCATTGACCCTGGACCTCAGGAAACAGAGTGGGCCAACACCGGCAGATGACATGGCACCCCACACCATCACTGACGGTGGAAACTTTACACTGGACCTCATGCAACGTGGATTCTGTGCTTCTCCGCTCTTCCTCCAGACTCTGGGTCCTTGATTTCCAAAGGAAATGCAGAACTTGCTTTCATCAGAAAACATAACTTTGGACCACTCAGCATCAGTCCAGTCCTTTTTGTCCTTGGCCCAGGCGAGACGCTTCTTGCGCTGTTTCTTGTTCAAGAGTGGCTTGACACACGGAATGCGACACCTGAATCCCATGTCTTTCATGAGTCTCCTCGTGGTGGTTCTTGAAGCGCTGACTCCAGCTGCAGTCCACTCTTTGTGGATCTCCCCCACATTTTTGAATGGGTTTGTCGTCACAATTCTCTGCAGGGTGCGGTTATCCCTAGAGCTTGTACACTTTTTTCTACCACATTTTTTCCGTCCCTTCGCCTGTCTGTTAATGTGCTTGGACACAGAGCTCTGCGAACAGCCAGCTTCTTTAGCAATCACCTTTTGTGTCTTGCCCTCCTTGTGCAAGGTGTCAATGATTGTCTTTTGGACGGCTGTTAAGTCAGAAGTCTTCCCCATGATTGTGGTGCCTTCAAAACAAGACTGAGGGACCTTTTAAAGGCCTTTGCAGGTGTTTTGAGTAAATCAGCTGATTAGAGTGGCAGCAGGTGTCTTCTATATTCAGCCTTTTCAGAATATTCTAATTTTTTGAGATACCAAATTTGGAGTTTTCATTAGTTGTCACTTATGAATATCAAATTTAAATGTAATGAACATTGGAAATACATTGGTCTGTGTGCATTGCATGAATATAATGTACAAGTTTCACGTTTTGAATGGAATTACTGAAATATTTTCAACCTTTTGATGATATTCTAATTTACTGGCCAGCACCTGTATATATATATATATATATATATATATATATATATATATATATATATATATATATATATGATTTGTTTTTGTTACAAAACACACAATTAACTTAGAACATGTGATTATTGTTAATTTTATTTATTTATTTTTTTAAACAAAAATTAAAAACACTGGGGAAAACTGGGAGGGCGGCACCCTATCGCCCTCTACTGGCCAGCCGCCATTGCTCTTTAGAGTCCAGCGGTTCCAAAAGGCAAGTGTTCAGTCGATCACAATAAGCTTTAACACAAAGCAGCTACTGTACAGTGGTCCTCGTGTGTCCAGAAGTGACATTTTTAATGTGTGTTTTCAAGCACACACCCCTCGCCCCACCCCCAAAAGCCTTGTCACACAGTACAAATACATTCAGGTGAGTATAATCTACGTATTAAGTATATATTCCGAGTTCTAAGGGAGTTGTGCCCGGACAGTCGCTGAGGTGTGATTTGCTGACTTTACAAGAGGCTTTCCAAGATTTATTATATGCTTCTTAAATGTGAACATAGCTTGTAATGGACTTGTCAGGAAGGAAGCGTGAAGCTTGGCCTGACAAGAGCCCTACAGTAGGGTACATGTCACGTCTCACCACATCAGGACATTGTCACCCTTTTCCCTCCCACCTCAGACCCCATTGATAGCCGCTGACAGCCACCGTGTTTCCCCAAGTGTTGACACAGTGAATGCCGCAACACTTATCTCCACTCAGCTCTGTCCTGTCCCACTCTGCGGTGTCAAGGCCGGTTCTGGAGCTCTCAGCGTCAGATATATGACTGACTGCTTCCACCGCAGCGATGAACCAAGGGCAAAAAAAGGGTGGACGGGAAGGCGGAGAAAGAAAATGAGGTGGCAGAGGAAAGGAAGGAGTGCTCCGAGCGCTCCTGGTGTGGTTTTTACCTGCAGCAGCAACAGTTTAGAGGCTTGGCGCTGGCTTGAGTTATGCCTCCCTCTGACACTTCGATCAGTCCAGAGGCACTGTTGAAAGGTTGTGCCCCTTAGCCCTTTCTAAAATTCATGCCCTGTGATGAGTTCCTGGGCCTTACTGTCCCAGCTGTCCAAAAAGAGAGAGAAGTTATGCACTAGGTTGTTCAGGGTGTCGGTGCGTAAGCATTAAAGCACCATTATAAATATCCCCCTGTTATCTCCACATATCTCTCCTGCAGCTTTAGAAAAAAAAAACATAAATTATGTACTAAACTTGTGACTCGATGGAGAATAATGCACTGTAAGTTTTTGTTCTAGTATATTAAACAGCGTAGAAAATATATCTATACCACAAAAATGTGATTTTCTCATACATGACTTTGACATTTGCAGTAATAGAGCAGAGGTGGATTTCACAGCTGTAATTCTGATATTTTAAATTGATGCTTAAGTTTCATGATTTGTATCTTACTATAAAATGTTCAGGTAACTGTGGCGATGTCACACATTTACGATCTGAGGTGATTATCATCACTGTCACTAAACAATTTTACATCATCACCCAGAAATGCAAACAAGATGGAAAAATATAATTATTTAAATATCGGTCCAGTTTTACTTCTCAGACCGATCCTGACACATTAAAAAATGAATAACATGAGCCGATACCGAGCACAGATTACCCCTGGTGGGAGTTACTATTATCCTTGTGGTTATTGTCATCTCATAGAGCTTTTATTCTTATAAAAATTGAATGTGAGGGTTATTTTCAACATGGTACACGTGCTACATAAAACACTATGGATGGACAAATGGTAATAAAGCATGGCCATCAGAGTCTTGGCGGACTCTTGATTCAGAAATAAAAAAAATTGAACTAACTCATATTATATACACAACCTTTACTTTCAAGCTTTGTTTCTGTTGGCAGCATACCCTGTGTCAGGTTACTGGTGGTTCTGTCTCACAAAGTGTTGTTTCCATGGTGACCCTGATGAACCGCTGTCGGCAGCTTCAACATTAATGTCCATCTTGGTTCTCGTTGCACTTCTCAGTTTTTACAGGACAACATAGGCAGAATGTGTCTTCACGTTGGCGGATGTTAGAAGTTGAATAACTAGCAGTGATTGCATTTAAACATTCTTTTTTTAAAACCTTCTATTGCTTCTATGCTGCTGCAAAGAACTACTGCTAGCAGAATGAACGCTGTGATTGTATGAATGTCTGTGTCACTGTACAAAAAGTCCTGCATGATGTCACTTGTCTCGTTGACAGAAAGAGTCATTTACACGTGTTTCTTATGTTCAAGTCACTTTTTGACATCCTTCACAATTTTATGAGTTTTTGTTCATCAGCAAAACACAGGAATGTACTGTTCTGCATGGAGTTTTATTGAAACCTTTGTGTGTAATAAATATATCTCTGCTTCTCTCTACTACAGCGTCCCTGGTACTATAAATACACCTGTTCATGTAATCATGTATTTGCCCCCCATGGCGAAGTACAATTAGGAATATCTTTGAGGAGACATATTAGTCACCTGTTTCACCAGATTAGGCAATTCACAGGAATCAATAAAAGACTGGGGTAATTCGTTAAAATGAGCTCTTCCTCGTATTGCCTTGGGGCTCTGCTTTGCTGCACGCCAGAAGCAGATGGATCCATTAAAGACTGTTGATTTTTTTCCTTCCCCTTGGTGAACCAAGATCCAGTTGGGATCTGTTGCATGTATACCTTCCTCTAGCATCAGAATCGGTGTCCGTGAGAATTGTATATCATATCTGTGTCGACACCTTCCACATCAGACCAACTCAATAAATAGATTAGAACGAGAGGAGCTCCAGTGTTTTGTATTGCTCTTCCAAAGGGATTTAACTGTTGTCATGGTGACACAATATGGATCAACAAAAGAGGTGACTGATAACATTGACATGACTAATCTTCTCTTTTTTTGTATTTCTGCCCCCTGTTCCCTTTCCCTCTCTTGTCATCCTTTTGTATCTGTGGCCCATTTGTTTGAAGAGCGTGTGTAGGATTTCCTCTACCCTCTTTCTTCCTGCTCCACCTTCCCCCTCTCACTGTACTTTTCATGCTTTCTCACCCTCTGCATCCCCCTCCTCCTCCTCCTCCTGTCTGAGATAAGTGTGTGTCTAGAGGAGTTGTCAGCTATAAATCACATTTCACTGTGTAGCCTTCTCAGATACCAGCAAGATAAAGGGAGCCATAAATAATTCCACATCATATACACGTTATTGCTTTGCTTTTAAACCTAACAGAGCCATGAATAACCAGGGGAATAATAACAAAATGCTTCCTGAATCCGGGCTGAAAACAATGTATATCCCTGCATAAATCACCTTAAGTGCTGTTGTGCTAAACATGCTAACGTGGAAGCGTCACGACGAGTGTCTGCAAATCGATGCAGCCTGTTTTCTTCAGGATGTTGCTCAGAGCCATTCGTCAGGATTTTGAATTTTGGCTCTCAGTCACCATAGCAACCAGAATACAATGCCACCCTTTTAAATCTGACTCATTGCTTTTTTCCCTTCCTTTTCGTGCTTTTTTATATCGGTATTTCTTCTTCTTCTTCCTCCGTTCTTTGCTGTCCATCTTTATGTTCGGCTTTCTCCCACCCCCAAACTCATTCTCACCACTCTGGAGAGAGGAAAGGCAGAGACTTGGACAGAGATTGAGGGAGAAGGCAAGGAGAGAAACAGGGAGAGTCTGTGAAGGGAAAGTGATACAAAGTGGGGAACGGAGAGGAGAGAAGGAGGGGGAAGCGAGAATCTACACAGAACCCTGGGTGGGTGGGGGGGGGGGGGGGGGGTGAAAATGAGAGAGAGTTTCTTGTCTTGTCTCCCAGCTCGAGCTAGCCAGTCAGTAATTCAGTCTATTCCTCAGACAGAGGCTTTTTTCTTTCCCGTCTACCGCTGGATTTGCTTTATCTGGCTGGAGTGTCGCCCCAGCTGGGTATCAAACCCTCCTCTGGGAGAAAAATAAACAACAATTTTACCAAAACTGCATCTTAACTGCCAGCCATTTCCCAAGCAGGACTGTGCAAATAAATTGCTGCAGCATGATAGGGCTGTGTAGAAAGGAGGCGCAAGGTAGCGTTGTGTAATTAGCCAGTGCGTTTTCCCCTATCACTGTCAAGCCAGATTAGCCTTCCTCTTGCTTAGGAGATGTGTCAGAGTACCTCTTTCTTTATTCTCCCTAATGGCTTTGTGCATGTCTATATTAGGAAGTAACAGCTCTAGAAGGCAACCACTTACAAACCCAGCGGTGTGATGCATATGACACAAATGACCAGCCACCATTTTTTAAAGCTAAGATGGCCAATTATTGTAATAGAGTTTAAGTGGACTGGACATTAATTTGTTTCTCATGGAGCAGATCTGATAGAGCGTTACATCCATTTCCATTAGCAGGCTGTGTGATTACAGCTGGTATCTGGGAGGGGGGTTTCTGTTTGTGGCCGCCATGTGCTGTGACTGCTGTATGTGTCTGAGCTGACCCTTGATCAGAATGGGCGGACCACAATGTGAATGTGTTAATGATGGCCGCTTTTGCAGACATACGAGACACCGGGCCCAAGCCTGTGATGGTCTACATCCACGGAGGGTCCTACATGGAGGGGACAGGAAACATGATCGACGGAAGTGTCCTGGCCAGCTACGGGAACGTCATCGTCATCACGCTCAACTATCGAGTCGGAGTACTCGGTAAGCACATTTTTCTTCTTTTCCTTTTCTTCTTCACCTCCTCCGCTAAGGACGGTTTTCTGGGGCATCTTTGTAGGGCACCTGGGTGTAATGAGCTCTGCTGATTGTCACATGGACTCTAAATGAGGCAGAGTGAAAAACTGATTGTTTTTTTTTATCTTGTCCTTCCCGTTGATGTGATGCTCACATGCAGCATGCAGGTGCTCATGCATCACCATCAAAGTAACCGAGTTTGCTGAATGTGGGTTTGTTGATGTATTTGGGATTTGGAATAAATGAAGAAATTATTGTAATGAGGATGAGAGATGATGAGATGGGCGTGATGCTGGATGGATGCAGGAGAAGGGGTTGGGCTTGGCTGCAGATTGACTCACACGACTGGATCTGCTCTACCGACCAAAGCTCTTTTACTTTTTACGTACCCTCCTGAGAGGGAGCCGATTATCAATCATGTATTTTTTTCACACATAAGTCATCACAGCTGTGAACACTGCTGTTTTTCTGTTACTGCTTCTATAAAAAGCTCTGACCTGTTATTCTATGGATCTTAGGCTTTTCAACACTATCTGAGCTTTTATCCTGAAGTCAAAGTGTAACTTCAAATCTACCGCAATCCCCTCATGACTTTATGAAGTCTTTCATCTTGTTAAGACGACATATTTTGTGTAACAGAAGCAATGCCGTGAGTGATACGTGCTGTCTTCAGCATGCCATGTGACATGTGACAGCATGGCACCTTCTCCACGCAGAAACTGCGGTGCCAGCTGCAGTCTCAGAAAAGCACCAGAACAGAAAAGCCTAATCTAAGGAACCGATTCCAGGAACATGCTGGAACTTGTCAGAACTCATTACAGTTCCAGTAAAGTTAGTCTGACATTTGCGATAGATGATCGGATATTTACTAGCATGCACTAGCGGGAGTTTGTTGGCATTAAAGAGCGGGTACTTCAGTGAGGTGAAATAAGTGGTACTAATTGGTGTATTTTATTCATAAATCCAGTTTAAGGTTGCATGTTTTATTCATGAGGCAGAGTGGGTTTAAACGCTGCCTGGGATTTTTCTGGAAGGAGTTTCTGCCCGTTCCAAATTGAGTCAAGGAAGTGAGATGGCGTATGGATGTCTCCATGTTGGTCCGGTGATGGACTGACCTTTTCAGAACTTCCTCACCTCTGACCCACTGGACCAATTGGCTACAACCCAAACTATCCATCAAGCTCATTTTAGATCAGCAGCTAAAGATAAATAATGGAAGCCTTCTGTGTGCGTTGGTCCCGAGCACGTGTTACTGTTTACAGGAGCTGCATGTTGAATGGAAATGAACTACAGCTCCCATGTTCATCATAATGAAGACATGTAGCCCAAAGGGACAGTGCAGCTTATTGATTAGAGCTCAAAGGGGGACAAAGCAAGGAGCTACTAAATGCTTCTTGTTGCCTGGGTTGGAAAAGCCCAAAGGTCAAAAGGTCAGGATAATTAATGTAGGTGCATGCAGTTGTGCAGAAACAGGAACCACTAAGCAGAAATGGACTCTGGTTCCTTAAGAAGAGCTTGTTAGGAGGACGGATGTGTTTCGATGTTTACTTAACATTTGGTCACATTTGAAAAAACGAAATGTCTTCCTGAAAGAGCGGTCTGCCTCAGCTTTCTGCAGGTGGAGCTCCTCGTCAAGAGCAGAAGGAGTGCCCCTTTATCCTAGAGGACATTGAGATGATTGCTTTGGGTGAATCACAGAGGCACAGCTACATTCATCCTGAGACTCTCTTTTTGATGGAGATGAGAGCGCCACGGCCTATCGATTTTGTTATCAGGATTGCGCGCCTTGAATACGCCGTGTTTTCCTCTGTCATTTTTGTGGAGTATCCTTTTGAGCGTTGTAATCAGCCTTCAGGGTGGGAAGGTAGTCAGGCTGAGCATGCCGCCTCCTGCTCCTGCCGCTGGTTTAAAGCCAAGTGCATAAGCCTAATGCAGATTCATGACCATATTTCTTTCATGGCACTTCAATTATGAGTCAGATGTTTCCTCTCTCGCTGCCACGTTTCACCAAATGTCATCCTGCGAGCGTGCACACCCAACCGACGAACACTCAGAGCACACGCACACTGGTACTCACATCATCAAACACACTACAGGCTCAGGCAGAGAGATGAGGCAAAAACAAACCACACACATCATGCACACACACACACACACACACACTCACAAAGCAGCTCTTGTGCTGAGCTCCCCAGCAGCCATTCTGACCAATAAGCAGAGGAGAAGTGATGCATGTAGTTGAGTGATAATGTCCATCGCTGTAGCATGGCCTGATAATCTCCCAACAGTACGGCTTTAAAGTGTTGCTACAGACACACTCGTATAAAACCAAATAAAAACCGAGGCCAGAGAGAAAATCGGGATATAATGGGCCAATTAGCACTGCGCTGTGTGAAGATATTCACTCGTAAAGTCCAACAACATGAAAAACTGGAGTGGTATGTTTGTCATTCTATACTGTTGTTTGCTTTGTTTATGTGTGT